>NW_026735591.1:0-115409 GCF_949786415.1 Peromyscus eremicus | reverse complement strand
ACTCTACTGTGTCTCCTATCGGGTACTAAGAGTGAGCTTGCTCAGAACAAAAGAACTGTGCTTCCTACACACATGGGCCATATCTAGTTCAACTCTGCTTAGGAAACTGACAAGAACAATAGCTCCTCTTCCTTCCAATACACTGTACTTGCAGGGAATAGACGCGAGTGCTATTTGCACTGTGTATGGCAATTGGAGCACAATAGTGACTTGTCTTACCAGAAAACAACTCTTGCTCGTAGGACAAAAAACTGCATGTGACTCAACTCCATTTAGGACTAGGAAACAAACGCTAGCTCGCCTTACAAGAAACACACTCTGCTTCAGAGAAAAGAGCACTCTTCTACTCTACTGTGTTTCCTATAGGGCCAGAACAGTGAGCTTGCTCAGAACATAAGAACTGTGCTTCCTACACACGGTCCATATCTAGTTGAACTCTGCTTAGGAAACTGACAAGAACGGTAGCTCCTATTCAGTCCAATACACTGTACTTGCTGGGAAAAGATGCGAGTGCTATTTGCCTTGTGTAGGGCAATGGGAGCGCAATAGTGACTTTCCTTACCAGAAAACAGCTCTTTTTCGTAGGACCAGACACTGCATGTGATTCAACTCCATTTAGGACTAGGAAACAAACGCTAGCTCGCCTTACAAAAACACACTCTGCTTTTGAGAAAAGAGCACTCTTCTACTCTACTGTGTTTCCAATAGGGCCAGAACAGTGAGCTTGTTCAGAACATAAGAACTGTGCTTCCTACACACACGGGCCATATCTAGTTCAACTCTGCTTAGGAAACTGACAAGAACAGTAGCTCCTCTTCAGTCCGATACACTGTACTTGCTGGGAATAGACACGAGAGCTATTTGCACTATGTATGGCAAGGGAAGCGCAATAGTGACTTTCCTTACCAGAAAACAACTCTTGCTCGTAGGACCAGAAACTGCATGTGATTCCACTCCATTTAGGACTGGGAAACAAACTCTAGCTCGCTTTACAAGAAACACACTCTGCTTTTGAGAAAAGAGCACTCTTCTACTCTACTGTGTTTCCTAGGTGTTCCCGAAAAGTGAGCATGCTCAGAACAAAAAAACTGTGCTTCCTACACACACGGCCATATCTAGTTCAAGTCTGCTTAGGAACCTGACAAGAACAGTAGATCCTCTTCAGTCCAATACACTGTACTTCCTGAGAAGAGACGCCAGTGCTATTTGTCCTGTGTATGGCAATGGCAGCGCAATAGTGACTCTTCTTACCAGAAAACAACTCTTGCTTGTAGGACCAGAAACTGCAGGTGATTCAACTCCATTTAGGACTGGCAAACAAAAGCTAGCTCACCTTACAAAAACACACTCTGCTTTAGAGAAAAGATCACACTTCTACTCTACTGTGTTTCTTTTAGGGCCAGAACAGTGAGCTTGCTCAGAACAAAAGTACTGTGCTTCCTACACATGGGCCATATCTAGTTCAACTATGCTTAGGAAACTGACAAGAACAGTAGCTCCTCTTCAGTCCGATACACTGTACTTGCTGGGAACAGACGCGAGGGCTATTTGCACTGTGTATGTCAATGGGAGTGCAATAGTGACTTTCCTTACCAGAAAACATCTCTTGCTCGTAAGAACAGAAACTGCATGTGATTTAACTCCATTTAGGATTGGGAAACAAATGCTAGCTCGCCTTACATGAAACACACTCTGCTTTTGAGAAAAGAGCACTCTTCTATTCTACTGTGTTTCCTATGGGGTCCGAACAGTGAGCTTGCTCAGAACAAAAGAACTGTGCTTCCTACACACATGGGCCATATCTAGTACAACTCTGCTTAGGAAACTGACAAGAACAATAGCTCCTCTTCCGTCCAATACACTGTACTTGCAGGAACAGACGCGAGTGCTATTTGCACTGTGTATGGCAATTGGAGCGCAATAGTGACTTCTCTTACCAGAAAACAACTCTTGCTCGTAGGACAAAAAACTGCATGTGACTCAACTCCATTTAACTGGGAAACAAACGCTAGCTCGACTTCCAAGAAACACACTCTGCTTTTGAGAAAAGAGCACTCTTCTACTCTACTGTGTTTCCTCTGTGTTCCGAACAGTGAGCTTGCTCAGAACAAAAAAACTGTACTTCCTACACACACGGCCATATCTAGTTCAACTCTGCATAGGAAACTGACAGGAACAGTAGCTCCTCTTTAGTCCGATACACTCTACTTGCTGGAAAGAGACACGAGTGCTATTTGCACTGTGTATGTCAATGGGAGCACAATAGTGACTCGTCTTACCAGAAAACAACTCTTGCTCGTAGGACCAGAAACTGCATGTGATTCAACTCCATTTAGGATTGGGAAACAAACGCTAGCTCGCCTTACAAGAAACACACTCGGCTTTAGAGAAAAGAGCACTCTTCTACTCTACTGTGTTTCCTATAGGGCCAGAACAGTGAGCTTGCTCAGAACATAAGAGCTGTGCTTCCTACACACACGGGCCATATCTAGTTCAACTCTGCTTAGGAAACTGACAAGAACAGTAGCTCCTCTTCAGTCCAATACACTGTACTTGCTGGGAAAAGACGCAAGTGCTATTTGTACTGTGGATGGCAATAGGAGCACAAAAGTGACTTTCCTTACCAGAAAACAACTCTTGCTCGTAGGACCAGAACCTGCATGTGATTCAACTCCATTTAGGACTGGGAAACAAATGCTAGCTCGCCTTACATGAAACACACTCTGCTTTTCAGAAAAGAGCACTCTTCTACTCTACTGTGTTTCCTATGTCGTCCGAACAGTGTGCTTGCTCAGAACAAAAGAACTGTGCTTCCTACATACACGGGCCATATCTAGTTCACCTCTGCTTATGAAACTGACAAGAACAGTAGCTCCTCTTCAGTCCAATACACTTTATTTGCGGGGAACAGACGCGAGTGCTATTTGCACTGTGTATGGCAATTTTAGCACAATAGTGTCTCGTCTTACCAGAAAGCAACTCATGCTCGTAGGACAAAAAACTGCAAGTGACTCAACTCCATTTAGGGCTGGGAAACAAACGCTAGCTCGCCTTACAAGAAACACACTCTGCTTTAGAGAAAAGAGCACTCTTCTACTCTACTGTGTTTCCTCTGGGGCCAGAACAGTGAGCTTGCTCAGAACATAAGAACTGTGCTTCCTACACACAAAGGCCATATCTAGTTCAACTCTGCTTAGGAAACGGACAATAACAGTAGCTCCTCTTCAGTCCAATACACTGTACTTGCGGGGAACAGACGCCAGTGCTATTTGCACTGTGTATGGCAATTGGAGCACAATCGTGACTTGTCTTACGAGAAAACAATTCTTGCTCGTAGGACAAAAAACTGCATGGGACTCAACTCCATTTAGGACTGGGAAACAAACGCTAGCTCGACTTCCAAGAAACACACTCTGCTTTTGAGAAAAGAGCACTCTTCTACTCTACTCTGTTTCCTAGGTGTCCCGAAAAGTGAGCTTGCTCAAAACAAAAAAACTGTGCTTCCTACACACACGGCCATATCTAGTTCAAGTCTGCTTAGGAACCTGACAAGAACAGTAGATCCTCTTCAGTCCAATACACTATACTTGCTAGGAACAGACACCAGTGCTATTTGTCCTGTGTATGGCAATGGCAGCGCAATAGTGACTCTTCTTACCAGAAAACAACTCTTGCTCATAGGACCAGAAACTGCATGTGATTCCACTCCATTTAGGACTGGGAAACAAACTCTAGCTCGCTTTACAAGAAACACAATCTGCTTTGAGAAAAGAGCACTCTTCTACTCTACTGTGTTTCCTATAGGGATAGAACAGTGAGCTTGCTCAAAAAAAAGAACTGTACTTCCTACACACACGGGCCATATCTAGTTCAACTCTGCTTAGGAAACTGACAAGAACTGTAGCTCCTATTAAGTCCAATACACTGTACTTGCTGGGAAAAGGCGCGAGTGCTATTTGCCTTGTGTAGGGCAATGGGAGCGCAATAGTGACTTTCCTTACCAGAAAAAAACTCTTGTTCGTAGGACCAGAAACTGCTTGTGATTCAACTCCATTTAGGACTAGGAAACAAACGCTAGCTCGCCTTACAAAAACACACTCTGCTTTTGAGAAAAGAGCACTTTTCTACTCTACTGTGTTTCCTATAGGGCCAGAACAGTGAGCTTGCTCAGAACATAAGAACGGTGCTTCCTACACACACGGGCCATATCTAGTTGAACTCTGCTTAGGAAACTGACAAGACAGTAGCTCCTCTTTAGTCCGATACACTGTACTTGCTGGGAATAGACGCGAGAGCTATTTGCACTATGTATGGCAAAGGGTGCGCAATAGTGACTTTCCTTACCAGAAAACAACTCTTGCTCTTAGGACCAGAAACTGCATGCGATTCAACTCCATTTAGGACTGGGAAACAAACGCTTGCTCGTCTTACAAGAACACACTCTGCTTTTGAGAAAAGAGCACTCTTCTACTCTACTGTGTTTCCTATGGTGTCGGAACAGTGATCTTGCTCAGAACAAAAGAACTGTGCTTCCTACACACACGGCCATATCTAGTTCAAGTCTGCTTAAAAACCTGACAAGAACAGTAGATCCTCTTCAGTCCAATACACTGTACTTGCTGGGAACAGACGCTAGTGCTCTTTGTCCTGTGTATGGTAATGGCAGCGCAATAATGACTCTTCTTACCATAAAACAACTCTTGCTCTTAGGACTAGAAACTGCATGTGATTCAACTCCATTTAAGACTGGGAAACAAACGCTAGCTGGCCTTACAAGAAACACACTCTGCTTTAGAGAAAAGAGCACTCTTCTACTCTACTGTGTTTCCTATAGGGCCAGAACAGTGAGCTTGCTCAAAACAAAAGAACTGTGCTTCCTACATACGGGCCATAACTAGTTCAACTCTGCTTAGGAAACTGACAAGAACTGTAGCTCCTCTTCAGTCCGATACACTGTACTTGCTGGGAACAGACGCGAGTGCTATTTGCACTGTGTATGGCAATGGGAGCGCAATAGTGACTTTCCTTACCAGAAAACAACTCTTGCTCGTAGTACGAGAAACTGCATGTGATTCAACTCCCTTTAGGACTGGGGGACAAGTGCTAGCTCGCCTTTCATGAAACACACTCTGCTTTTGAGAAAAGAGCACTATTCTACTCTACTGTGTTTCCTATGGGGTCCGAACAGTGAGCTTGCTCAGAACAAAAGTACTGTGCCTCCTACACACACGGGCCATATCTAGTTCAACTCTGCTTAGGAAACAAAGAACAGTAGCTCCTCTTCTGTCCAATACACTGTACTTGCGGGGAACAGACGCGAGTGCTATTTGCACTGTGTATGGCAATTGGAGCACAATAGTGACTTGTCTTACAAGAAAACAACTCTTGCTCGTAGGAGAAAAAACTGCATGTGACTCAACTCCATTTAGGACTGGGAAACAAACGCTAGCTCGCCTTACAAGAAACATACTCTGCTTTTGAGAAAAGAGCACCCTTCTACTCTACTGTGTTTCCTATGTGTTCCGAAAAGTGAGCTTGCTCAGAACAAAAAAACTGTGCTTCCTACACACAAGGCCATATCTAGTTCAAGTCTGCTTAGGAAACTGACAAGAACAGTAGCTCCTCTTCAGTCCGATACACTCTACTTGCTGGGAACAGACGCGAGTGCTATTTGCAGTGTGTAAGGCAATTGGAGCACAATAGTGACTTGTCTTACCAGAAAAAAACTCTTGCTCATAGGACAAAAAAGTGCATGTGACTCAACTCCATTTAGGACTGGGAAACAAACGCTAGCTCGCCTTACAAGAAACACACTCTGCTTTAGAGAAAAGAGCACTCTTCTACTCTACTGTGTTTCCTATGGTTCCAGAGCAGTGAGCTTGCTCAGAACATAAGAACTGTGCTTCCTACACCCCCGGCCCTATCTAGTTCAACTCTGCTTAGGAGCCTGACAAAAACAGTAGCTCCTCTTCAGTCCAATACACTGTAATTGCTGGGAACAGATGCATGTGCTATTTGCACTGTGTATGGCAATGGGAGCGCAATAGTGACTTTCCATACCAGAAAACAACTCTTGCTCGTAGGACAAGAAACTGCATGTGATTCCACTCCATTTAGGACTGGGAAACAAATGCTAGGTCGTCTTACAAGTAACACACTCTGCTTTTGAGAAAAGAGCACTCTTCTACTCTACTGTGTTTCCTATAGGGCCATAACAGTGAGCTTGCTCAGAACAAAAGAACTGTGCTTCCTACACACGGGCCATAACTAGTTCAACTCTGCTTGGGAAACTGAAAAGAACAGTAGCTCCTCTTCAGTCCGATACACTGTACTTGCTGGGAACAGACGCGAGTGCTATTTGCACTGTGTATGTCAATGGGAGCGCAATAGTGACTTTCCTTACCAGAAAACAACTCTTGCTCGTAGGACCAGAAACTGCATGTGATTCAACTCCATTTAGGACTGGGAAAGAAATGCTAGCTCGCCTTACAAGAAACACACTCTGCTTTTGAGAAAAGAGCACTCTTCTACTCTACTGTGTTTCCTATGGGGTCCGAAAAGTGAGCTTGCTCAGAACAAAAGAACTGTGCTTTCTACACACGGGCCATATCTAATTCAACTCTGCTTAGGAAACAAACAAGAACAGTAGCTCCTCTTCAGTCCAATACACTGTATTTGCGGGGAACAGACGCGAGTGCTATTTGCACTGTGTATGGCATTGGAGCACAATAGTGACTTGTCTTACCAGAAAATAACTCTTGCTCGTTGGACAAAAAGCTGCATGTGACTCAACTCCATTTAGGACTGGGAAACAAACGCTAGCTCGACTTCCAAGAAACACACTCTGCTTTTGAGAAAAGAGCACTCTTCTACTCTACTGTGTTTACTATGTGTTCCGAACAATGAGCTTGCTCAGAACAAAAAAACTGTGCTTCCTACACACACGGCCATATCTAGTTCAAGTCTGCTTAGGAACCTGACAAGAACAGTAGATCCTCTTCAGTCCAATTCACTGTACTTGCTGGGAAGGGACGCCAGTGCTATTTGTCCTGTGTATGGCAATGGCAGCGCAATAGTGACTCTTCTTACCAGAAAACAACTCTTGCTTGTAGGACCAGAAACTGCATGAGATTCAACTCCATTTAGGACTGGGAAACAAAAGCTAGCTCACCTTACAAGAAACACACTCTGCTTTAGAGAAAAGAGCACTCTTCTACTCTACTGTGTTTCCTATAGGGCATGAACAGTGAGCTTGCTCAGAAGAAAAGAACTGTGCTTCCTACACACGGGCCATATCTAGTTCAACTCTGCTTAGGAAACTGACAAGAACAGTAGCTTCTCTTCAGTCCCATACACTGTACTTGCTGGGAACAGACGCGAGTGCTATTTGCACTGTGTATGTCAATGGGAGCGCAATAGTGACTTTCCTTACCAGAAAACAACTCTTGCTCGTAAGACAAAAAACTGCATGAGATTCAACTCCATTTAGGACTGGGAAACAAATGCTAGCTCGCCTTACATGAAACACACTCTGCTTTAGAGAAAAGAGCACTCTTCTACTCTACTGTGTTTTATATAGAGCCAGAAGATTGAACTTGCTCAGAATATTAGAACTGTGCTTCCTACACACACGGCCATATCTAGTTCAATTCTGCTTAGGAACCTGACAAGAACAGTAGATCCTCTTCTGTACAATACACTGTACTTGCTGGGAACAGACGCCAGTGCTATTTGTCCTGTGTATGGCAATGGCAGTGCAATAGTGACTCTTCTTACCATAAAACAACTCTTGCTCGTAGGACTAGAAACTGCATGTGATTCCACTCCATTTAGTACTGGGAAACAAACACTAACTCGCCTTACAATAAACACACTCTGCTTTAGGGAAAAGAGCACTCTTCTACTCTATTGTGTTTCCTATAGGGCCAGAACAGTGAGCTTTCTCAGAACAAAAGAACTGTGCTTCCTACACCCGGGCCATAACTAGTTCAACTCTGCTTAGGAAACTGACAAGAACAGTAGCTCCTCTTCAGTCCGATACACTGTACTTGCTGGGAACAGACACGAGTGCTATTTGCACTGTGTATGGCAATGGGAGCGCAATAGTGACTTTCCTTACCAGAAAACAACTCTTGCTCGTAGGACCAGAAACTGCATGTGATTCAACGCCATTTATGACTGGGAAACAAATGCTAGCTCGCCTTACAAGAAACACACTCTGCTTTTGAGAAAAGAGCACTCTTCTACTCTACTGTG
This sequence comes from Peromyscus eremicus, assembly GCF_949786415.1. Classification (NCBI taxonomy): domain Eukaryota; kingdom Metazoa; phylum Chordata; class Mammalia; order Rodentia; family Cricetidae; genus Peromyscus; species Peromyscus eremicus. The sequence goes on along the minus strand of NW_026735591.1, from coordinate 107,153 downwards.
TTTCCTATGGGGTCCGAACAGTGAGCTTGCTCAGAACAAAAGAACTGTGCTTTCTACACACACGGGCCATATCTAGTTCAACTCTGCTTAGGAAACAAACAAGAACAGTAGGTCCTCTTCAGTCCGATACACTGTACTTGCGGGGAACAGACGCGAGTGCTATTTGCACTGTGTATGACATTGGAGCACAATAGTGACTCGTCTTACCAGAAAACAACTCTTGCTCGTAGGACAAAAAACTGCATGTGACTCAACTCCATTTAGGACTGGGAAACAAACGCTAGCTCGACTTACAAGAAATACACTCTCCTTCAGAGAAAAGAGCACTCTTCTACTCTACTGTGTTTCCTATAGGGCCAGAACAGTGAGCTTGCTCAGAACATAAGAACTGTGCTTCCTACACACGGTCCATATCTAGTTGAACTCTGCTTAGGAAACTGACAAGAACAGTAGCTCCTATTCAGTCCAATATACTGTACTTGCTGGGAAAGGATGCGAGTGCTATTTGCCTTGTGTAGGGCAATGGGAGCGCAATAGTGACTTTCCTTACCAGAAAACAGCTCTTTTTTGTAGGACCAGAAACTGCATGTGATTCAACTCCATTTAGAACTAGGAAACAAACGCTAGCTCGCCTTACAAAAACACACTCTGCTTTTGAGAAAAGAGCACTCTTCTACTCTACTGTGTTTCCAATAGGGCCAGAACAGTGAGCTTGTTCAGAACAAAAGAACTGTGCTTCCTACACACACAGCCATATCTAGTTCAAGTCTGCTTAGGAACCTGACAAGAACAGTAGATGCTCTTCAGTCCAATACACTATACTTGCTGGGAACAGACGCCAGTGCTATTTGTCCTGTGTATGGCAATGGCAGCGCAATAGTGACTCTTCTTACCAGAAAACAACTCTTGCTCGTAGGACCAGAGACTGCATGTGATTCCACTCCATTTAGGACTGGGAAACAAACTCTAGCTCGCTTTACAAGAAACACACTCTGCTTTTGAGAATAGAGCACTCTTCTACTCTACTGTGTTTCCTAGGTGTTCCGAAAAGTGAGCATGCTCAGAACAAAAAAACTGTGCTTCCTACACACACGGCCATATCTACTTCAAGTCTGCTTAGGAACCTGACAAGAACAGTAGATCCTCTTCAGTCCAATACACTGTACTTGCTGGGAAGAGACGCCAGTGCTATTTGTCCTGTGTATGGCAATGGCAGCGCAATAGTGACTCTTCTTACCAGAAAACAACTCTTGCTTGTAGGACCAGAAACTGCATGTGATTCAACTCCATTTAGGACTGGCAAACAAAAGCTAGCTCACCTTACAAGGGACACACTCTGCTTTAGAGAAAAGAGCATACTTCTACTCTACAGTGTTTCCTATAGGGCCAGAACAGTGAGCTTGCTCAGAACAAAAGAACTGTGCTTCCTACACACGGGCCATAACTAGTTCAACTCTGCTTAGGAAACTGACAAGAACAGTAGCTCCTCTTCAGTCCGATACACTGTACTTGCTGGGAAAAGACGCGAGTGCTATTTGCACTGTGTATGGCAATGGAAGCACAATAGTGACTTACCTTTCCAGAAAACAACTCTTGCTCGTAGGACCAGAAACTGCATGTGATTCAACTCCATTTAGGACTGGGAAACAAATGCTAGCTCGCCTTACAAGAAACACACTCTGCTTTTGAGAAAAGAGCACTCTTCTACTCTACTGTGTCTCCTATCGGGTCCTAAGAGTGAGCTTGCTCAGAACAAAAGAACTGTGCTTCCTACACACATGGGCCATATCTAGTTCAACTCTGCTTAGGAAACTGACAAGAACAATAGCTCCTCTTCCTTCCAATACACTGTACTTGCAGGGAATAGACGCGAGTGCTATTTGCACTGTGTATGGCAATTGGAGCACAATAGTGACTTGTCTTACCAGAAAACAACTCTTGCTCGTAGGACAAAAAACTGCATGTGACTCAACTTCATTTAGGACTAGGAAACAAACGCTAGCTCGCCTTACAAGAAACACACTCTGCTTCAGAGAAAAGAGCACTCTTCTACTCTACTGTGTTTCCTATAGGGCCAGAACAGTGAGCTTGCTCAGAACATAAGAACTGTGCTTCCTACACACGGTCCATATCTATTTGAACTCTGCTTAGGAAACTGACAAGAACGGTAGCTCCTATTCAGTCCAATACACTGTACTTGCTGGGAAAAGATGCGAGTGCTATTTGCCTTGTGTAGGGCAATGGGAGCGCAATAGTGACTTTCCTTACCAGAAAACAGCTCTTTTTCGTAGGACCAGACACTGCATGTGATTCAACTCCATTTAGGACTAGGAAACAAACGCTAGCTCGCCTTACAAAAACACACTCTGCTTTTGAGAAAAGAGCACTCTTCTACTCTACTGTGTTTCCAATAGGGCCAGAACAGTGAGCTTGTTCAGAACATAAGAACTGTGCTTCCTACACACACGGGCCATATCTAGTTCAACTCTGCTTAGGAAACTGACAAGAACAGTAGCTCCTCTTCAGTCCGATACACTGTACTTGCTGGGAATAGACACGAGAGCTATTTGCACTATGTATGGCAAGGGAAGCGCAATAGTGACTTTCCTTACCAGAAAACAACTCTTGCTCGTAGGACCAGAAACTGCATGTGATTCCACTCCATTTAGGACTGGGAAACAAACTCTAGCTCGCTTTACAAGAAACACACTCTGCTTTTGAGAAAAGAGCACTCTTCTACTCTACTGTGTTTCCTAGGTGTTCCGAAAAGTGAGCATGCTCAGAACAAAAAAACTGTGCTTCCTACACACACGGCCATATCTAGTTCAAGTCTGCTTAGGAACCTGACAAGAACAGTAGATCCTCTTCAGTCCAATACACTGTACTTCCTGAGAAGAGACGCCAGTGCTATTTGTCCTGTGTATGGCAATGGCAGCGCAATAGTGACTCTTCTTACCAGAAAACAACTCTTGCTTGTAGGACCAGAAACTGCAGGTGATTCAACTCCATTTAGGACTGGCAAACAAAAGCTAGCTCACCTTACAAAAACACACTCTGCTTTAGAGAAATGATCACACTTCTACTCTACTGTGTTTCTTTTAGGGCCAGAACAGTGAGCTTGCTCAGAACAAAAGTACTGTGCTTCCTACACACGGGCCATATCTAGTTCAACTATGCTTAGGAAACTGACAAGAACAGTAGCTCCTCTTCAGTCCGATACACTGTACTTGCTGGGAACAGACGCGAGGGCTATTTGCACTGTGTATGTCAATGGGAGTGCAATAGTGACTTTCCTTACCAGAAAACATCTCTTGCTCGTAAGAACAGAAACTGCATGTGATTTAACTCCATTTAGGATTGGGAAACAAATGCTAGCTCGCCTTACATGAAACACACTCTGCTTTTGAGAAAAGAGCACTCTTCTATTCTACTGTGTTTCCTATGGGGTCCGAACAGTGAGCTTGCTCAGAACAAAAGAACTGTGCTTCCTACACACATGGGCCATATCTAGTACAACTCTGCTTAGGAAACTGACAAGAACAATAGCTCCTCTTCCGTCCAATACACTGTACTTGCAGGGAACAGACGCGAGTGCTATTTGCACTGTGTATGGCAATTGGAGCGCAATAGTGACTTCTCTTACCAGAAAACAACTCTTGCTCGTAGGACAAAAAACTGCATGTGACTCAACTCCATTTAACTGGGAAACAAACGCTAGCTCGACTTCCAAGAAACACACTCTGCTTTTGAGAAAAGAGCACTCTTCTACTCTACTGTGTTTCCTCTGTGTTCCGAACAGTGAGCTTGCTCAGAACAAAAAAACTGTACTTCCTACACACACGGCCATATCTAGTTCAACTCTGCATAGGAAACTGACAGGAACAGTAGCTCCTCTTTAGTCTGATACACTCTACTTGCTGGAAAGAGACACGAGTGCTCTTTGCACTGTGTATGTCAATGGGAGCACAATAGTGACTCGTCTTACCAGAAAACAACTCTTGCTCGTAGGACCAGAAACTGCATGTGATTCAACTCCATTTAGGATTGGGAAACAAACGCTAGCTCGCCTTACAAGAAACACACTCGGCTTTAGAGAAAAGAACACTCTTCTACTCTACTGTGTTTCCTATAGGGCCAGAACAGTGAGCTTGCTCAGAACATAAGAGCTGTGCTTCCTACACACACGGGCCATATCTAGTTCAACTCTGCTTAGGAAACTGACAAGAACAGTAGCTCCTCTTCAGTCCAATACACTGTACTTGCTGGGAAAAGACGCGAGTGCTATTTGTACTGTGGATGGCAATAGGAGTACAAAAGTGACTTTCCTTACCAGAAAACAACTCTTGCTCGTAGGACCAGAACCTGCATGTGATTCAACTCCATTTAGGACTGGGAAACAAATGCTAGCTCGCCTTACATGAAACACACTCTGCTTTTCAGAAAAGAGCACTCTTCTACTCTACTGTGTTTCCTATGTCGTCCGAACAGTGTGCTTGCTCAGAACAAAAGAACTGTGCTTCCTACATACACGGGCCATATCTAGTTCACCTCTGCTTATGAAACTGACAAGAACAGTAGCTCCTCTTCAGTCCAATACACTTTATTTGCGGGGAACAGACGCGAGTGCTATTTGCACTGTGTATGGCAATTTTAGCACAATAGTGTCTCGTCTTACCAGAAAGCAACTCTTGCTCGTAGGACAAAAAACTGCAAGTGAATCAACTCCATTTAGGGCTGGGAAACAAACGCTAGCTCGCCTTACAAGAAACACACTCTGCTTTAGAGAAAAGAGCACTCTTCTACTCTACTGTGTTTCCTCTGGGGCCAGAACAGTGAGCTTGCTCAGAACATAAGAACTGTGCTTCCTACACACACAGGCCATATCTAGTTCAACTCTGCTTAGGAAACGGACAATAACAGTAGCTCCTCTTCAGTCCAATACACTGTACTTGCGGGGAACAGACGCCAGTGCTATTTGCACTGTGTATGGCAATTGGAGCACAATAGTGACTTGTCTTACGAGAAAACAATTCTTGCTCGTAGGACAAAAAACTGCATGTGACTCAACTCCATTTAAGACTGGGAAACAAACGCTAGCTCGACTTCCAAGAAACACACTCTGCTTTTGAGAAAAGAGCACTCTTCTACTCTACTGTGTTTCCTAGGTGTTCCGAAAAGTGAGCTTGCTCAAAACAAAAAAACTGTGCTTCCTACACATACGGCCATATCTAGTTCAAGTCTGCTTAGGAACCAGACAAGAACAGTAGATCCTCTTCAGTCCAATACACTGTACTTGCTGGGAAGAGACGCCAGTGCTATTTGTCCTGTGTATGGCAATGGCAGCGCAATAGTGACTCTTCTTAACAGAAAACAACTCTTGCTCGTAGGACCAGAAACTGCATGGGATTCAACTCCATTTAGGACTGGGAAATAAACTCTAGCTCGCTTTACAAGAAACACACTCTGCTTTTGAGAAAAGAGCACTCTTCTACTCTACTGTGTTTCCTATAGGGCCAGAACAGTGAGGTTGCTCAGAAAAAAAGAACTGTACTTCCTACACACACGGGTCATATCTAGTTCAACTCTGCTTAGGAAACTGAGAAGAACAGTAGCACCTCTTCGGTCAAATACAATGTACTTGCTGGGAACAGACGGGAGGGATATTTGCACTGTGTATGGCAATGGGAGCGCAATTGTGATTTCCTTACCAGAAAAAAACTCTTGCTCGTAGGACCAGAAACTGCATGTGATTCCACTCCATTTAGGACTGGGAAACAAATGCTAGCTCGCCTTACAAGAAACACACTCTGCTTTAGAGAAAAGAGCACTCTTCTACTCTACTGTGTTTCCTATAGGGACAGAACAGTGAGCTTGCTCAGAAAAAAAGAACTGTACTTCCTACACACACGGGCCATATCTAGTTCAACTCTGCTTAGGAAACTGACAAGAACTGTAGCTCCTATTAAGTCCAATACACTGTACTTGCTGGGAAAAGACGCGAGTGCTATTTGCCTTGTGTAGGGCAATTGGAGCGCAATAGTGACTTTCCTTACCAAAAAAAAACTCTTTGTTCGTAGGACCAGAAACTGCATGTGATTCAACTCTATTTAGGACTAGGAAACAAACGCTAGCTCGCCTTACAAAAACACACTCTGCTTTTGAGAAAAGAGCACTCTTCTACTCTGCTGTGTTTTCTATAGGGCCAGAACAGTGACATTGCTCAGAACATAAGAACGGTGCTTCCTACACACACGGGCCATATCTAGTTGAACTCTGCTTAGGAAACTGACAAGACAGTAGCTCCTCTTCAGTCCGATACACTGTACTTGCTGGGAACAGACGCGAGAGCTATTTGTACTATGTATGGCAAGGGGAGCGCAAAAGTGACTTTCCTTACCGGAAAACAACTCTTGCTCTTAGGACCAGAAACTGCATGAGATTCAACTGCATTTAGGACTGGGAAATAAACTCTAGCTTGCTTTACAAGAAACACACTCTGCTTTTGAGAAAAGAGCACTCTTCTACTCTACTGTGTTTCCTATAGGGCCAGAACAGTGAGGTTGCTCAGAAAAAAAGAACTGTACTTCCTACACACACGGGTCATATCTAGTTCAACTCTGCTTAGGAAACTGAGAAGAACAGTAGCTCCTCTTCGGTCCAATACAATGTACTTGCTGGGAACAGACGGGAGGGCTATTTGCACTGTGTATGGCAATGGGAGCACAATTGTGATTTCCTTACCAGAAAAAAACTCTTGCTCGTAGGACCAGAAACTGCATGTGATTCCACTCCATTTAGGACTGGGAAACAAATGCTAGCTCGCCTTACAAGAAACACTCTGCTTTAGAGAAAAGAGCACTCTTCTACTCTACTGTGTTTCCTATAGGGACAGAACAGTGAGCTTGCTCAGAAAAAAAGAACTGTACTTCCTACACACACGGGCCATATCTAGTTCAACTCTGCTTAGGAAACTGACAAGAACTGTAGCTCCTATTAAGTCCAATACACTGTACTTGCTGGGAAAACGCGAGTGCTATTTGCCTTGTGTAGGGCAATTGGAGCGCAATAGTGACTTTCCTTACCAAAAAAAACCTCTTTGTTCGTAGGACCAGAAACTGCATGTGATTCAACTCTATTTAGGACTAGGAAACAAACGCTAGCTCGCCTTACAAAAACACACTCTGCTTTTGAGAAAAGAGCACTCTTCTACTCTACTGTGTTTCCTATAGGGCCAGAACAGTGGCATTGCTCAGAACATAAGAACGGTGCTTCCTACACACACGGGCCATATCTAGTTGAACTCTGCTTAGGAAACTGACAAGACAGTAGCTCCTCTTCAGTCCGATACACTGTACTTGCTGGGAACAGACGCGAGAGCTATTTGTACTATGTATGGCAAGGGGAGCGCAAAAGTGACTTTCCTTACCGGAAAACAACTCTTGCTCTTAGGACCAGAAACTGCATGAGATTCAACTCCATTTAGGACTGGGAAACAAACGCTAGCTCGCCTTACAAGAAACACACTCTGCTTTTGAGAAAAGAGCACTCTTCTACTCTACTGTGTTTCCTATGGTGTCCGAACAGTGAGCTTGCTCAGAACAAAAGAATTGTGCTTCCTACACACACGGCCATATCTAGTTCAACTCTGCTTAGGAAACTGACAAGAACAGTAGATCCTCTTCTGTCCAATACACTGTACTTGCTGGGAACAGACGCCAGTGCTATTTGTCCTGTGTATGGCAATGGCAGCGCAATAGTGACTCTTCTTACCAGAAAACAACTCTTGCTCGTAGGACCAGAAACTGCATGTGATTCCACTCCATTTAGGACTGGGAAACAAACTCTAGCTTGCTTTACAAGAAACACACTCTGCTTTTGAGAAAAGAGCACTCTTCTACTCTACTGTGTTTCCTATAGGGACAGAACAGTGAGCTTGCTCAGAAAAAAAGAACTGTACTTCCTAAACACACGGGCCATATCTAGTTCAACTCTGCTTAGGAAACTGACAAGAACTGTAGCTCCTATTAAGTCCAATACACTGTACTTGCTGGGAAAAGACGCGAGTGCTATTTGCCTTGTGTAGGGCAATTGGAGCGCAATAGTGACTTTCCTTACCAAAAAAAAACTCTTTGTTCGTAGGACCAGAAACTGCATGTGATTCAACTCCATTTAGGACTAGGAAACAAACGCTAGATCGCCTTACAAAAACACACTCTGCTTTTGAGAAAAGAGCACTCTTCTACTCTACTGTGTTTCCTATAGGGCCAGAACAGTGAGCTTGCTCAGAACATAAGAACGGTGCTTCCTACACACACGGGCCATATCTAGTTGAACTCTGCTTAGGAAACTGACAAGATAGTAGCTCCTCTTCAGTCCGATACACTGTACTTGCTGGGAACAGACGCGAGAGCTATTTGCACTATGTATGGCAATGGCAGCGCAATAGTGACTCTTCTTACCATAAAACAACTCTTGCTCTTAGGACTAGAAACTGCATGGGATTCAACTCCCTTTAAGACTGGGAAACAAACGCTAGCTGGCCTTACAAGAAACACACTCTGCTTTAGAGAAAAGAGCACTCTTCTACTCTACTGTGTTTCCTATAGGGCCAGAACAGTGAGCTTGCACAAAACAAAAGAACTGTGCTTCCTACATACGGGCCATAACTAGTTCAACTCTGCTTAGGAAACTGACAAGAACTGTAGCTCCTCTTCAGTCCGATACACTGTACTTGCTGGGAACAGACGTGAGAGCTATTTGCACTATGTATGGCACTGGCAGCGCAATAGTGACTCTTCTTACCATAAAACAACTCTTGCTCTTAGGACTAGAAACAGCATGTGATTCAACTCCATTTAGGACTGGGGAACAAGTGCTAGCTCGCCTTACATGAAACACACTCTGCTTTTGAGAAAAGAGCACTCTTCTACTCTACTGTGTTTCCTATGGGGTCCGAACAGTGAGCTTGCTCAGAACAAAAGTACTGTGCCTCCTACACACACGGGCCATATCTAGTTCAACTCTGCTTAGGAAACAAACAAGAACAGTAGCTCCTCTTCAGTCCAATACACTGTACTTGCGGGGAACAGACGCGAGTGCTATTTGCACTGTGTATGGCAATTGGAGCACAATAGTGACTTGTCTTACGAGAAAACAACTCTTGCTCGTAGGACAAAAAAATTCATGTGACTCAACTCCATTTAGATTTGGGAAACAAACGCTAGCTCGCCTTACAAGAAACATACTCTGCTTTTGAGAAAAGAGTACTCTTCTACTCTACTGTGTTTCCTATGTGTTCCGAACAGTGAGCTTGCTCAGAACAAAAAAACTGTGCTTCCTACACACACGGCCATATCTACTTCAAGTCTGCTTAGGAACCTGACAAGAACAGTAGATCCTCTTCAGTCCAATACACTGTACTTGCTGGGAAGAGACGCCAGTGCTATTTGTCCTGTGTATGGCAATGGCAGCGCAATAGTGACTCTTCTTACTAGAAAACAACTCTTGCTTGTAGGACCAGAAACTGCATGTGATTCAACTCCATTTAGGACTAGGAAACAAACGCTAGCTCGCCTTACAAAAACACACTCTGCTTTTGAGAAAAGAGCACTCTTCTACTCTACTGTGTTTCCAATAGGGCCAGAACAGTGAGCTTGTTCAGAACATAAGAACTGTGCTTCCTACACACACGGGCCATATCTAGTTCAACTCTGCTTAGGAAACTGACAAGAACAGTAGATCCTCTTTAGTCCGATACACTGTACTTGCTGGGAATAGACGCGAGAGCTATTTGCACTATGTATGGCAAGAAGAGCGCAATAGTGACTGTCCTTACCAGAAAACAACTCTTGCTCTTAGGAACAGAAACTGCGTGAGATTGAACTCCATTTAGGACTGGGAAACAAACGCTAGCTCGCCTTACAAGAAACACACTCTGCTTCAGAGAAAAGAGCACTCTTCTACTCTACTGTGTTTCCTATAGGGCCAGAGCAGTGAGCTTGCTCAGAACATAAGAACTGTGCTTCATACACACACGGGCCATATCTAGTTGAACTCTGCTTAGGAACCTGACAAGAACAGTAGCTCCTCTTCAGTCCAATACACTGTAATTGCTGGGAACAGACGCATTGCTATTTGCACTGTGTATGGCAATGGGAGTGCAATAGTGACTTTCTTTACCAGAAAACAACTCTTGCTCGTAGGACCAGAAACTGCATGTGATTCCAATCCATTTAGGACTGGGAAACAAATGCTAGCTCGCCTAACAAGAAACACACTCTGCTTTTGAGAAAAGAGCACTCTTCTACTCTTCTGTGTTTCCTATAGGGCTAGAACAGTGAGCTTGCTCAGAAAAAAAGAACTGTACTTCCTACACACACGGGCCATATCTAGTTCAACTCTGCTTAGGAAACTGAGAAGAACATTAGCTACTCTTCAGTCCGATACACTGTACTTGCTGGGAATAGACGCGAGAGCTATTTGCACTATGTATGGCAAGGGGAGCGCAATAGTGACTTTCCTTACCAGAAAACAAGTCTTGCTCTTAGGACCAGAAACTGCATGAGATTCAACTCCATTTAGGACTGGGAAACAAACGCTAGCTCGCCTTACAAGAAACACACTCTGCTTTTGAGAAAAGAGCACTCTTCTACTCTACTGTGTTTCCTATGGTGTCCGAACAGTGAGCTTGCTCAGAACAAAAGAATTGTGCTTCCTACACACACGGCCATATCTAGTTCAAGTCTGCTTAGGAACCTGACAAGAACAGAAGATCCTCTTCTGTCCAATACACTGTACTTGCTGGGAACAGACGCCAGTGCTATTTGTCCTGTGTATGGCAATGGCAGCGCAATAGTGACTCTTCTTACCAGAAAACAACTCTTGCTCGTAGGACCAGAAACTGCATGTGATTCCACTCCATTTAGGACTGGGAAACAAACTCTAGATTGCTTTACAAGAAACACACTCTGCTTTTGAGAAAAGAGCACTCTTCTACTCTACTGTGTTTCCTATAGGGACAGAACAGTGAGCTGGCTCAGAAAAAAAGAACTGTACTTCCTACACACACGGGCCATATCTAGTTCAACTCTGCTTAGGAAATTGACAAGAACTGCAGCTCCTATTAAGTCCAATACACTGTACTTGCTGGGAACAGACGCCAGTGCTATTTGCCTTGTGTAGGGCAATTGGAGCACAATAGTGACTTTCCTTACCAAAAAAAACCTCTTTGTTCGTAGGACCAGAAACTGCATGTGATTCAACTCCATTTAGGACTAGGAAACAAACGCTAGCTCGCCTTACAAAAACACACTCTGCTTTTGAGAAAAGAGCACTCTTCTACTCTACTGTGTTTCCTATAGGGCCAGAACAGTGAGCTTGCTCAGAACATAAGAACGGTGCTTCCTACACACACGGGCCATATCTAGTTGAACTCTGCTTAGGAAACTGACAAGACAGTAGCTCCTCTTCAGTCCGATACACTGTACTTGCTGGGAACAGACGCGAGAGCTATTTGCACTATGTATGGCAAGGGGAGCGCAATAGTGACTTTCCTTACCAGAAAACAACTCTTGCTCTTAGGACCAGAAACTGCATGTGATTCAACTCCATTTAGTACTGGGAAACAAACGCTAGCTCGTCTTACAAGAACACACTCTGCTTTTGAGAAAAGAGCACTCTTCTACTCTACTGTGTTTCCTATGGTGTCGGAACATTGATCTTGCTCAGAACAAAAGAACTGTGCTTCCTACACACACGGCAATATCTAGTTCAAGTCTGCTTAGGAACCTGACAAGAACAGTAGATCCTCTTCAGTCCAATACACTGTACTTGCTGGGAACAGACGCCAGTGCTCTTTGTCCTGTGTATGGCAATGGCAGCGCAATAGTGACTCTTCTTACCATAAAACAACTCTTGCTCTTAGGACTAGAAACTGCATGGGATTCAACTCAATTTAAGACTGGGAAACAAACGCTAGCTGGCCTTACAAGAAACACACTCTGCTTTAGAGAAAAGAGCACTCTTCTACTCTACTGTGTTTCCTATAGGGCCAGAACAGTGAGCTTGCTCAAAACAAAAGAACTGTGCTTCCTACATACGGGCCATAACTAGTTCAACTCTGCTTAGGAAACTGACAAGAACTGTAGCTCCTCTTCAGTCCGATACACTGTACTTGCTGGGAACAGACGCGAGTGCTATTTGCACTGTGTATGGCAATGGCAGCGCAATAGTGACTCTTCTTACCAGAAAACAACTCTTGCTCGTAGGACCAGAAACTGCATGTGATTCAACTCCATTTAGGACTGGGAAACTAACTCTAGCTCACTTTACAAGAAACACACTCTCCTTTGAGAAAAGAGCACTCGTCTACTCTACTGTGTTTCCTATGGGGTCCGAACAGTGAGCTTGCTCAGAACAAAAGTACTGTGCCTACTACACACACGGGCCATATCTAGTTCAACTCTGCTTAGGAAACAAACAAGAACAGTAGATCCTCTTCAGTCCAATACACTGTACTTGCGGGGAAGAGACGCGAGTGCTATTTGCATTGTGTATGGCAATTGGAGCACAATAGTGACTTGTCTTACGAGAAAACAACTCTTGCTCGTAGGACAAAAAACTGCATGTGACTCAACTCCATTTAGGACTGGGAAACAAACGCTAGCTTGCCTTACAAGAAACATACTCTGCTTTTGAGCAAAGAGTACTCTTCTACTCTACTGTGTTTCCTATGTGTTCCGAACAGTGAGCTTGCTCAGAACAAAAAAACTGTGCTTCCTACACACACGGCAATATCTAGTTCAAGTCTGCTTAGGAACCTGACAAGAACAGTAGATCCTCTTCAGTCCAATACACTGTACTTGCTGGGAACAGACGCCAGTGCTATTTGTCCTGTGTATGGCAATGGCAGCGCAATAGTGACTCTTCTTACCAAAAAACAACTCTTGCTTCTAGGACCAGAAACTGCATGTGATTCAACCCCATTTAGGACTAGGAAACAAACGCTAGCTCGCCTTACAAAAACACACTCTGCTTTTGAGAAAAGAGCACTCTTCTACTCTACTGTGTTTCCTATAGGGCCAGAACAGTGAGCTTGCTCAGAACATAAGAACGGTGCTTCCTACACACACGGGCCATATCTAGTTGAACTCTGCTTAGGAAACTGACAAGACAGTAGCTCCTCTTCATTCCGATACACTGTACTTGCTGGGAACAGACGCGAGAGCTATTTGCACTATGTATGGCAAGGGGAGCGCAATAGTGACTTTACTTACCGGAAAACAACTCTTGCTCTTAGGACCAGAAACTGCATGAGATTCAACTCCATTTAGGACTGGGAAACAAACGCTAGCTCGCCTTACAAGAAACACACTCTGCTTTTGAGAAAAGAGCACTCTTCTACTCTACTGTGTTTCCTATGGTGTCCGAACAGTGAGCTTGCTCAGAACAAAAGAATTGTGCTTCCTACACACACGGCCATATCTAGTTCACGTCTGCTTAGGAACCTGACAAGAACAGTAGATCCTCTTCTGTCCAATACACTGTACTTGCTGGGAACAGACGCCAGTGCTATTTGTCCTGTGTATGGCAATGACAGTGCAATAGTGACTCTTCTTACCAGAAAACAACTCTTGCTCGTAGGACCAGAAACTGCATGTGATTCCACTCCATTTAGGACTGGGAAACAAACTCTAGCTTGCTTTACAAGAAACACACTCTGCTTTTGAGAAAAGAGCACTCTTCTACTCTACTGTGTTTCCTATAGGGACAGAACAGTGAGCTTGCTCAGAAAAAAAGAACTGTACTTCCTACACACACGGGCCATATCTAGTTCAACTCTGCTTAGGAAACCGACAAGAACTGTAGCTCCTATTAAGTCCAATACACTGTACTTGCTGGGAAAAGACGCGAGTGCTATTTGCCTTGTGTAGGGCAATTTGAGCGCAATAGTGACTTTCCTTACCAAAAAAAAACTCTTTGTTCGTAGGACCAGAAACTGCATGTGATTCAACTCCATTTAGGACTAGGAAACAAACGCTAGATCGCCTTACAAAAACACACTCTGCTTTTGAGAAAAGAGCACTCTTCTACTCTACTGTGTTTCCTATAGGGCCAGAACAGTGAGCTTGCTCAGAACATAAGAACGGTGCTTCCTACACACACGGGCCATATATAGTTGAACTCTGCTTAGGAAACTGACAAGACAGTAGCTCCTCTTCAGTCCGATACACTGTACTTGCTGGGAACAGACGCGAGAGCTATTTGCACTATGTATGGCAATGGCAGCGCAATAGTGACTCTTCTTACCATAAAACAACTCTTGCTCTTAGGACTAGAAACTGCATGGGATTCAACTCCATTTAAGACTGGGAAACAAACGCTAGCTGGCCTTACAAGAAACACACTCTGCTTTAGAGAAAAGAGCACTCTTCTACTCTACTGTGTTTCCTATAGGGCCAGAACAGTGAGCTTGCTCAAAACAAAAGAACTGTGCTTCCTACATACGGGCCATAACTAGTTCAACTCTGCTTAGGAAACTGACAAGAACTGTAGCTCCTCTTCAGTCCGATACACTGTACTTGCTGGGAACAGACGCGAGAGCTATTTGCACTATGTATGGCAATGGCAGCGCAATAGTGACTCTTCTTACCATAAAACAACTCTTGCTCTTAGGACTAGAAACTGCATGTGATTCAACTCCATTTAGGACTGGGGAACAAGTGCTAGCTCGCCTTACATGAAACACACTCTGCTTTTGAGAAAAGAGCACTCTTCTACTCTACTGTGTTTCCTATGGGGTCCGAACAGTGAGCTTGCTCAGAACAAAAGTACTGTGCCTCCTACACACACGGGCCATATCTAGTTCAACTCTGCTTAGGAAACAAACAAGAACAGTAGCTCCTCTTCAGTCCAATACACTGTACTTGCGGGGAACAGACGCCAGTGCTATTTGCACTGTGTATGGCAATTGGAGCACAATAGTGACTTGTCTTACGAGAAAACAACTCTTGCTCGTAGGACAAAAAACTGCATGTGACTCAACTCCATTTAGGACTGGGAAACAAACGCTAGCTTGCCTTACAAGAAACATACTCTGCTTTTGAGCAAAGAGTACTCTTCTACTCTACTGTGTTTCCTATGTGTTCCGAACAGTGAGCTTGCTCAGAACAAAAAAACTGTGCTTCCTACACACACGGCCATATCTAGTTCAACTCTGCTTAGGAAACTGACAAGAACAGTAGCTCCTCTTTAGTCCGATACACTGTACTTGCTGGGAATAGACGAGAGAGCTATTTGCACTATGTATGGCAAGGGGAGCGCAATAGTGACTTTCCTTACCAGAAAACAACTCTTGCTCTTAGGACCAGAAACTGCATGAGATTGAACTCCATTTAGGACTGGGAAACAAACGCTAGCTCGCCTTACAAGAAACACACTCTGCTTCAGAGAAAAGAGCACTCTTCTACTCTACTGTGTTTCCTATAGGGCCAGAGCAGTGAGCTTGCTCAGAACATAAGAACTGTGCTTCATACACACACGGGCCATATCTAGTTGAACTCTGCTTAGGAACCTGACAAGAACAGTAGCTCCTCTTCAGTCCAATACACTGTAATTGCTGGGAACAGACGCATTGCTATTTATACTGTGTATGGCAATGGGAGTGCAATAGTGACTTTCCTTACCAGAAAACAACTCTTGCTCGTAGGACCAGAAACTGCATGTGATTCCAATCCATTTAGGTCTGGGAAACAAATGCTAGCTCGCCTAACAAGAAACACACTCTGCTTTTGAGAAAAGAGCACTCTTCTACTCTTCTGTGTTTCCTATAGGGCTAGAACAGTGAGCTTGCTCAGAAAAAAAGAACTGTACTTCCTACACACACGGGCCATATCTAGTTCAACTCTGCTTAGGAAACTCAGAAGAACAGTAGCTCCTTTTCAGTCCAATACACTGTACTTGCTGGGAACAGACGTGAGGGCTATTTGCACTGTGTATGGCAATGGGAGCGCAATAGTGACTTTCCTTACCAGAAAACAACTCTTGCTCATAGGACCAGAAACTGCATGTGATTCCACTCCATTTAGGACTGGGAAACAAATGCTAGCTCGCCTTACAATAAACACATTCTGCTTTAGAGAAAAGAGCACTCTTCTACTCTACTGTGTTTCCTATGGGGTCAAAACAGTGAGCTTGCTCAGAACAAAAGAACTGTGCTTCATACACACGCGGGCCTTATCTAGTTCAACTCTGCTTAGGAAACTGACAAGAACTGTGGCTCCTCTTCAGTCCGATACACTGTACTTGCTGGGAACAGACGTGAGAGCTATTTGCACTATGTATGGCAAGGGGAGCACAATAGTGACTTTCCTTACCAGAAAACAGCTCTTGCTCTTAGGACCAGAAACTGCATGTGATTCAACTCCATTTAGGACTGGGAAACAAACGCTAGCTCGCCTTACAAGAAACACACTCTGCTTTAGAGAAAAGAGCACTCTTCTACTCTACTGTGTTTCCTTTGGTGTCCGAACAGTGAGCTTGCTCAGAACAAAAGAACTGTGCTTCTTACACACACGGCCATATCTAGTTCAATTCTGCTTAGGAACCTGACAAGAACAGTAGATCCTCTTCAATCCAATACACTGTATTTGCTGGGAGCAGACGTCAGTGCTATTTGTCCTATGTATGGCAGTGGCAGCGCAATAGTGACTCTTCTTACCAGAAAACAACTCTTGCTAGTAGGACTAGAAACTGCATGTGATTCAACACCATTTAGGACTGGGAAACAAACGCTAGCTCGCCTTACAAGAAACACACTCTGCTTTAGAGAAAAGAGCACTCTTCCACTCTACTGTGTTTCCTAGAGGGCCAGAAGAGTGAGCTTGCTCAGAACAAAAGTACTGTGCTTCCTACACACGGGCCATAACTAGTTCAACTCTGCTTAGGAAACTGACAAGAACAGTAGCTCCTCTTCAGTCCAATACACTGTACTTGCTGGGAACAGACGCGAGTGCTATTTGCACTGTGTATGGCAATGGGAGTGCAACAGTGACTTTCCTTACCAGAAAACAACTCTTGATCGTAGGACCAGAAACTGCATATGATCAACTCCATTTAGGACTGGAAAACAAAAGCTAGCTCGCCTTACATGAAACACACTCTGCTTTTGAGAAAAGAGCACTCTTCCACTCTACTGTGTTTCCTATAGGGCCAGAAGAGTGAGCTTGCTCAGAACAAAAGAACTGTGCTTCCTACACACGGGCCATAGCTAGTTCAACTCTGCTTAGGAAACTGACAAGAACAGTAGCTCCTCTTCAGTCCAATACACTGTACTTGCTGGGAACAGACGCGAGTGCTATTTGCACTGTGTATGGCAATGGGAGCGCAATAGTGACTTTCCATACCAGAAAACAACTCTTGCTCGTAAGACCAGAAACTGCATGTGATTCAACTCCATTTAGGACTGGGAAACAAATGCTAGCTCGCCTTACATGAAACACACTCTGCTTTTGAGAAAAGAGCACTCTTATACTCTACTGTGTTTTTTATGGTGACCGAACAGTGAGCTTGCTCAGAACAAAAAAACTGTGCTTCCTACACACACTGGCCGTATCTAGTTCAACTCTGCTTAGGAAACTGACAAGAACACTAGATCCTCTTCAGTCCAATACACTGTACTTGCTGGGAACAGACGCCAGTGCTATTTGTCGGGTGTATGGCAGTTGCAGCGCAATAGTGACTCTTCTTACCAGAAAACAACTCTTGCTCGTAGGACCAGAAACTGCATGTGATTCAACTCCATTTAGGACTGGGAAACAAAAGCTAGCTCACCTTACAAGAAACACACTGTGCTTTAGAGAAAAGAGCACTCTTCTACTCTACTGTGTTTCCTATAGGGCCAGAACAGTGAGCTTGCTCAGAACAAAACAACTGTGCTTCCTACACACGGGCCATATCTAGTTCAACTCTGCTTAGGAAACTGACAAGAACAGTAGCTCCTCTTCAGTCCGATACACTGTACTTGCTGGGAACAGACGCGAGTGCTATTTGCACTGTGTATGGCAATGGGAGCGCAATAGTGACTTTCCATACCAGAAAACAACTCTTGCTCGTAAGACCAGAAACTGCATGTGATTCAACTCCATTTAGGACTGGGAAACAAAAGCTAGCTCGCCTTACATGAAACACACTCTGCTTTTGAGAAAAGAGCACTCTTCTCCTCTACTGTGTTTCCTATGGGGTCCGAACAGTGAGCTTGCTCAGAACAAAAGAACTGTGCTTCCTACACACACGGCCATATCTAGTTCAACTGTGCTTAGGAAACTGACAAGAACAGTAGCTCCTCTTCCGTCCAATACACTGTACTTGCGGGGAGCAGACGCAAGTGCTATTTGCACTGTGTATGGCAATTGGAGCACAATAGTAACTTGTCTTACCAGAAAACAACTTTTTCTCATAGTACAAAAAACTGCATGAGATTCAACTCCATTTAGGACTGGGAAACAAACGCTAGCTCGCCTTACAAGAAACACACTCTGCTTTTGAGAAAAAAGCACTCTTCTATTCTACTGTTTTTCCTATGGTGTCCGAACAGTGAGCTTGCTCAGAACAAAAGAACTGTGCCTCCTACACACACGGCCATATCTAGTTCAATTCTGCTTAGGAACCTGACAAGAACAGTAGCTCCTATTCCGTCCAATACACTGTACTTGTGGGGAACAGATGCGAGTGCTATTTGCACTGTGTATGGCATTGGAGCAAATAGTGACTTATCTTACGAGAAAACAACTCTTGCTCGGAGGACAAAAAACTGCATGTGACTCAACTCAATTTAGGACTGGGAAACAAACGCTAGCTCGACTTCCAAGAAACACACTCTGCTTTTGAGAAAAGAGCACTCTTCTACTCTACTGTGTTTCCTATGTGTTCCGAACTGTGAGCTTGCTCAGAACAAAAAAACTGTGCTTCCTACACACACGGCCATATCTAGTTCAAGTCTGCTTAGGAACCTGACAAGAACAGTAGATCCTCTTCAGTGCAATACACTGTACTTGCTGGGAACAGACGCCAGTGCTATTTGTCCTGTGTATGGCAATGGCAGCACAATAGTGACTCTTCTTACCAGAAAACAACCCTTGCTCGTAGGACCAGAAACTGCATGTGATTCAACTCCATTTAGGACTGAAAAAACAAATGCTAGCTCGCCTTACATGAAACACACTCTGCTTTTGAGAAAAGAGAACTCTTCTACTGTACTGTGTTTCCTATGGGGACCGAACAGTGAGCTTGCTCAGAACAAAAGAACTGTGCTTCCTACACACACGGGCCATATCTAGTTCAACTCTGCTTAGTAAACTGACAAGAACAGTAGCTCCTCTTCAGTCCGATACACTGTACTTGCTGGGAACAGACGCGAGTGCTATTTGCACTGTGTATGGCAATTGGAGCACAATAGTGACTCGTCTTACCAGAAAAAAACTCTTGCTCGTGGACAAAAAACTGCATGTGACTCAACTCCATTTAGGACTGGGAAACAAATGCTAGCTCGCCTAACAAGAATCACACTCTGTTTTTGAGAAAAGAGCACTCTTCTACTCTTCTGTGTTTCCTATATGGCCAGAACAGTGAGCTTGCTCAGAAAAAAAGAACTGTACTTCCTAAACACAGGGGCCATATCTCGTTCAACTCTGCTTAGGAAACTGAGAAGAACAGTAGCTCCTTTTCAGTCCAATACACTGTACTTGCTGGGAACAGACGTGAGGGCCATTTGCACTGTGTATGGCAATGGGAGCACAATAGTGACTTTCTTTACCAGAAAACAACTCCTGCTCATAGGACCAGAAACTGCATGTGATTCCACTCCATTTAGGACTGGGAAACAAACGCTAGCTCGCCTTACAATAAACACATTCTGCTTTAGAGAAAAGAGCACTCTTCTACTCTACTGTGTTTCCAATGGGGTCAAAACAGTGAGCTTGTTCAGAACAAAAGAACTGTGCTTCTTACACACACGGCCATATCTAGTTCAATTCTGCTTAGGAACCTGACAAGAACAGTAGATCCTCTTCAGTCCAATACACTGTACTTGCTGGGAACAGACGTCAGTGCTATTTGTCCTATGTATGGCAGTGGCAGCGCAATAGTGACTCTTCTTACCAGAAAACAACTCTTGCTAGTAGGACTAGAAACTGCATGTGATTCAACTCCATTTAGGACTGGGAAACAAACGCTAGCTCGCCTTACAAGAAACACACTCTGCTTTAGAGAAAAGAGCACTCTTCCACTCTACTGTGTTTCCTATAGGGCCAGAAGAGTGAGCTTGCTCAGAACAAAAGAACTGTGCTTCCTACACACGGGCCATAACTAGTTCAACTCTGCTTAGGAAACTGACAAGAACAGTAGCTCCTCTTCAGTCCGATACACTGTACTTGCTGGGAACAGACGCGAGTGCTATTTGCACTGTGTATGGCAATGGGAGCGCAATAGTGACTTTCCATACCAGAAAACAACTCTTGCTCGTAAGACCAGAAACTGCATGTGATTCAACTCCATTTAGGACTGGGAAACAAATGCTAGCTCGCCTTACATGAAACACACTCTGCTTTTGAGAAAAGAGCACTCTTATACTCTACTGTGTTTTTTATGGTGTCCGAACAGTGAGCTTGCTCAGAACAAAAAAACTGTGCTTCCTACACACACTGGCCGTATCTAGTTCAACTCTGCTTAGGAAACTGACAAGAACACTAGATCCTCTTCAGTCCAATACACTGTACTTGCTGGGAACAGACGCCAGTGCTATTTGTCGGGTGTATGGCAGTTGCAGCGCAATAGTGACTCTTCTTACCAGAAAACAACTCTTGCTCGTAGGACCAGAAACTGCATGTGATTCAACTCCATTTAGGACTGGGAAACAAAAGCTAGCTCACCTTACAAGAAACACACTGTGCTTTAGAGAAAAGAGCACTCTTCTACTCTACTGTGTTTCCTATAGGGCCAGAACAGTGAGCTTGCTCAGAACAAAACAACTGTGCTTCCTACACACGGGCCATATCTAGTTCAACTCTGCTTAGGAAACTGACAAGAACAGTAGCTCCTCTTCAGTCCGATACACTGTACTTGCTGGGAACAGACGCGAGTGCTATTTGCACTGTGTATGGCAATGGGAGCGCAATAGTGACTTTCCATACCAGAAAACAACTCTTGCTCGTAAGACCAGAAACTGCATGTGATTCAACTCCATTTAGGACTGGGAAACAAAAGCTAGCTCGCCTTACATGAAACACACTCTGCTTTTGAGAAAAGAGCACTCTTCTCCTCTACTGTGTTTCCTATGGGGTCCGAACAGTGAGCTTGCTCAGAACAAAAGAACTGTGCTTCCTACACACACGGCCATATCTAGTTCAACTGTGCTTAGGAAACTGACAAGAACAGTAGCTCCTCTTCCGTCCAATACACTGTACTTGCGGGGAACAGACGCAAGTGCTATTTGCACTGTGTATGGCAATTGGAGCACAATAGTAACTTGTCTTACCAGAAAACAACTTTTTCTCATAGTACAAAAAACTGCATGTGACTCAACTCCATTTAGGACTGGGAAACAAACGCTAGCTCGCCTTACAAGAAACACACTCTGCTTTTGAGAAAAGAGCACTCTTCTACTCTACTGTGTTTCCTATGTGTTCTAAACAGTGAGCTTGCTCAGAACAAAAAAACTGTGCTTCCTACACACACGGCCATATCTAGTTCAACTCTGAGTAGGAAACTGACAAGAACACTAGAGCCTCTTCAGTCCAATACACTGTACTTGCTGGGAACAGACGCCAGTGCTATTTGTCCTGTGTATGGAAATGGCAGCGCAATAGTGACTCTTCTTACCAGAAAACAACTCTTGCTCGTAGGACCAGAAACTGCATGAGATTCAACTCCATTTAGGACTGGGAAACAAACGCTAGCTCGCCTTACAAGAAACACACTCTGCTTTTGAGAAAAAAGCACTCTTCTATACTACTGTTTTTCCTATGGTGTCCGAACAGTGAGCTTGCTCAGAACAAAAGAACTGTGCTTCCTACACACACGGCCATATCTAGTTCAATTCTGCTTAGGAACCTGACAAGAACAGTAGCTCCTATTCCGTCCAATACACTGTACTTGTGGGGAACAGATGCGAGTGCTATTTGCACTGTGTATGGCATTGGAGCAAATAGTGACTTATCTTACGAGAAAACAACTCTTGCTCGGAGGACAAAAAACTGCATGTGACTCAACTCAATTTAGGACTGGGAAACAAACGCTAGCTCGACTTCCAAGAAACACACTCTGCTTTTGAGAAAAGAGCACTCTTCTACTCTACTGTGTTTCCTATGTGTTCCGAACTGTGAGCTTGCTCAGAACAAAAAAACTGTGCTTCCTACACACACGGCCATATCTAGTTCAAGTCTGCTTAGGAACCTGACAAGAACAGTAGATCCTCTTCAGTGCAATACACTGTACTT
Source organism: Peromyscus eremicus (assembly GCF_949786415.1). NCBI lineage: Eukaryota > Metazoa > Chordata > Mammalia > Rodentia > Cricetidae > Peromyscus > Peromyscus eremicus. The sequence continues at coordinate 84,663 of NW_026735591.1, read as the reverse complement.
GCTGGGAACAGACGCCAGTGCTATTTGTCCTGTGTATGGCAATGGCAGCACAATAGTGACTCTTCTTACCAGAAAACAACCCTTGCTCGTAGGACCAGAAACTGCATGTGATTCAACTCCATTTAGGACTGAAAAAACAAATGCTAGCTCGCCTTACATGAAACACACTCTGCTTTTGAGAAAAGAGAACTCTTCTACTCTACTGTGTTTCCTATGGGGACCGAACAGTGAGCTTGCTCAGAACAAAAGAACTGTGCTTCCTACACACACGGGCCATATCTAGTTCAACTCTGCTTAGTAAACTGACAAGAACAGTAGCTCCTCTTCAGTCCGATACACTGTACTTGCTGGGAACAGACGCGAGTGCTATTTGCACTGTGTATGGCAATTGGAGCACAATAGTGACTCGTCTTACCAGAAAAAAACTCTTGCTCGTGGACAAAAAACTGCATGTGACTCAACTCCATTTAGGACTGGGAAACAAATGCTAGCTCGCCTAACAAGAATCACACTCTGTTTTTGAGAAAAGAGCACTCTTCTACTCTTCTGTGTTTCCTATATGGCCAGAACAGTGAGCTTGCTCAGAAAAAAAGAACTGTACTTCCTAAACACAGGGGCCATATCTCGTTCAACTCTGCTTAGGAAACTGAGAAGAACAGTAGCTCCTTTTCAGTCCAATACACTGTACTTGCTGGGAACAGACATGAGGGCCATTTGCACTGTGTATGGCAATGGGAGCGCAATAGTGACTTTCTTTACCAGAAAACAACTCCTGCTCATAGGACCAGAAACTGCATGTGATTCCACTCCATTTAGGACTGGGAAACAAACGCTAGCTCGCCTTACAATAAACACATTCTGCTTTAGAGAAAAGAGCACTCTTCTACTCTACTGTGTTTCCAATGGGGTCAAAACAGTGAGCTTGTTCAGAACAAAAGAACTGTGCTTCTTACACACACGGCCATATCTAGTTCAATTCTGCTTAGGAACCTGACAAGAACAGTAGATCCTCTTCAGTCCAATACACTGTACTTGCTGGGAACAGACGTCAGTGCTATTTGTCCTATGTATGGCAGTGGCAGCGCAATAGTGACTCTTCTTACCAGAAAACAACTCTTGCTAGTAGGACTAGAAACTGCATGTGATTCAACTCCATTTAGGACTGGGAAACAAACGCTAGCTCGCCTTACAAGAAACACACTCTGCTTTAGAGAAAAGAGCACTCTTCCACTCTACTGTGTTTCCTATAGGGCCAGAAGAGTGAGCTTGCTCAGAACAAAAGAACTGTGCTTCCTACACACGGGCCATAACTAGTTCAACTCTGCTTAGGAAACTGACAAGAACAGTAGCTCCTCTTCAGTCCGATACACTGTACTTGCTGGGAACAGACGCGAGTGCTATTTGCACTGTGTATGGCAATGGGAGCGCAATAGTGACTTTCCATACCAGAAAACAACTCTTGCTCGTAAGACCAGAAACTGCATGTGATTCAACTCCATTTAGGACTGGGAAACAAAAGCTAGCTCGCCTTACATGAAACACACTCTGCTTTTGAGAAAAGAGCACTCTTCTCCTCTACTGTGTTTCCTATGGGGTCCGAACAGTGAGCTTGCTCAGAACAAAAGAACTGTGCTTCCTACACACACGGCCATATCTAGTTCAACTGTGCTTAGGAAACTGACAAGAACAGTAGCTCCTCTTCCGTCCAATACACTGTACGTGCGGGGAACAGACGCAAGTGCTATTTGCACTGTGTATGGCAATTGGAGCACAATAGTAACTTGTCTTACCAGAAAACAACTTTTTCTCATAGTACAAAAAACTGCATGTGACTCAACTCCATTTAGGACTGGGAAACAAACGCTAGCTCGCCTTACAAGAAACACACTCTGCTTTTGAGAAAAGAGCACTCTTCTACTCTACTGTGTTTCCTATGTGTTCTAAACAGTGAGCTTGCTCAGAACAAAAAAACTGTGCTTCCTACACACACGGCCATATCTAGTTCAACTCTGAGTAGGAAACTGACAAGAACACTAGAGCCTCTTCAGTCCAATACACTGTACTTGCTGGGAACAGACGCCAGTGCTATTTGTCCTGTGTATGGAAATGGCAGCGCAATAGTGACTCTTCTTACCAGAAAACAACTCTTGGTCGTAGGACCAGAAACTGCATGAGATTCAACTCCATTTAGGACTGGGAAACAAACGCTAGCTCGCCTTACAAGAAACACACTCTGCTTTTGAGAAAAAAGCACTCTTCTATTCTACTGTTTTTCCTATGGTGTCCGAACAGTGAGCTTGCTCAGAACAAAAGAACTGTGCTTCCTACACACACGGCCATATCTAGTTCAATTCTGCTTAGGAACCTGACAAGAACAGTAGCTCCTATTCCGTCCAATACACTGTACTTGTGGGGAACAGATGCGAGTGCTATTTGCACTGTGTATGGCATTGGAGCAAATAGTGACTTATCTTACGAGAAAACAACTCTTGCTCGGAGGACAAAAAACTGCATGTGACTCAACTCAATTTAGGACTGGGAAACAAACGCTAGCTCGACTTCCAAGAAACACACTCTGCTTTTGAGAAAAGAGCACTCTTCTACTCTACTGTGTTTCCTATGTGTTCCGAACTGTGAGCTTGCTCAGAACAAAAAAACTGTGCTTCCTACACACACGGCCATATCTAGTTCAAGTCTGCTTAGGAACCTGACAAGAACAGTAGATCCTCTTCAGTGCAATACACTGTACTTGCTGGGAACAGACGCCAGTGCTATTTGTCCTGTGTATGGCAATGGCAGCACAATAGTGACTCTTCATACCAGAAAACAACCCTTGCTCGTAGGACCAGAAACTGCATGTGATTCAACTCCATTTAGGACTGAAAAAACAAATGCTAGCTCGCCTTACATGAAACACACTCTGCTTTTGAGAAAAGAGAACTCTTCTACTCTACTGTGTTTCCTATGGGGACCGAACAGTGAGCTTGCTCAGAACAAAAGAACTGTGCTTCCTACACACACGGGCCATATCTAGTTCAACTCTGCTTAGGAAACTGACAAGAACAGTAGCTCCTCTTCAGTCCGATACACTGTACTTGCTGGGAACAGACGCGAGTGCTATTTGCACTGTGTATGGCAATTTGAGCACAATAGTGACTCGTCTTACCAGAAAAAAACTCTTGCTCGTGGACAAAAAACTGCATGTGACTCAACTCCATTTAGGACTGGGAAACAAATGCTAGCTCGCCTAACAAGAATCACACTCTGTTTTTGAGAAAAGAGCACTCTTCTACTCTTCTGTGTTTCCTATATGGCCAGAACAGTGAGCTTGCTCAGAAAAAAGAACTGTACTTCCTAAACACAGGGGCCATATCTCGTTCAACTCTGCTTAGGAAACTGAGAAGAACAGTAGCTCCTTTTCAGTCCAATACACTGTACTTGCTGGGAACAGACGTGAGGGCCATTTGCACTGTGTATGGCAATGGGAGCGCAATAGTGACTTTCTTTACCAGAAAACAACTCCTGCTCATAGGACCAGAAACTGCATGTGATTCCACTCCATTTAGGACTGGGAAACAAACGCTAGCTCGCCTTACAATAAACACATTCTGCTTTAGAGAAAAGAGCACTCTTCTACTCTACTGTGTTTCCAATGGGGTCAAAACAGTGAGCTTGTTCAGAACAAAAGAACTGTGCTTCTTACACACACGGCCATATCTAGTTCAATTCTGCTTAGGAACCTGACAAGAACAGTAGATCCTCTTCAGTCCAATACACTGTACTTGCTGGGAACAGACGTCAGTGCTATTTGTCCTATGTATGGCAGTGGCAGCACAATAGTGACTCTTCTTACCAGAAAACAACTCTTGCTAGTAGGACTAGAAACTGCATGTGATTCAACTCCATTTAGGACTGGGAAACAAACGCTAGCTCGCCTTACAAGAAACACACTCTGCTTTAGAGAAAAGAGCACTCTTCCACTCTACTGTGTTTCCTATAGGGCCAGAAGAGTGAGCTTGCTCAGAACAAAAGAACTGTGCTTCCTACACACGGGCCATAACTAGTTCAACTCTGCTTAGGAAACTGACAAGAACAGTAGCTCCTCTTCAGTCCAATACACTGTACTTGCTGGGAACAGACGCGAGTGCTATTTGCACTGTGTATGGCAATGGGAGCACAAGAGTGACTTTCCTTACCAGAAAACAACTCTTGATTGTAGGACCAGAAACTGCATATGATCAACTCCATTTAGGACTGGAAAACAAAAGCTAGCTCGCCTTACATGAAACACACTCTGCTTTTGAGAAAAGAGCACTCTTCTACTCTACTGTGTTTCCTATGGGGTATAAACAGTGAGCTTGCTCAGAACAAAAGAACTGTGCTTCCTACACGCACGGACCATATCTAGTTCCATTCTGCTTAGTAAACTGACAAGAACAGTAGCTCCTATTCAGTCCAATACACTGTACTTGCTGGGAAAAGACGCGAGTGCTATTTGCCTTGTAAAGGGCAATGGGAGCACAATAGTGACGTTCCTTACCAGAAAACAACTCTTGTTCATAGGACCAGAACCTGCATGTGATTCAACTCCATTTAGGACTAGGAAACAAACGCTAGCTCGCCTTACAAAAACACACTCTGCTTTTGAGAAAAGAGCACTCTTCTACTCTACTGTGTTTCCTATGTGTTCCGAAAAGTGAGCATGCTCAGAACAAAAGAACTGTGCTTCCTACACACACGGCCATATCTAGTTCAATTCTGCTTAGGAACCTGACAAGAACAGTAGATCCTCTTCAGTCCAATACACTGTACTTGCTGGGAACAGACGCCAGTGCTATTTGTCCTATGTATGGCAATGGCAGCGCAATAGTTACTCTTCTTACCAGAATACAACTCTTGCTTGTAGGACTAGAAACTGCATCTGATTCTACTCCATTTAGGACTGGGAAAGAAACGCTAGCTCGCCTTACAAGAAACACACTCTGCTTTAGAGAAAAGAGCACTCTTCCACTCTACTGTGTTTCCTATAGGGCCAGAACAGTGAGCATGCTCAGAAGAAAAGAACTGTGCTTCCTACACACGGGCCATAACTAGTTCAACTCTGCTTAGGAAACTGACAAGAACAGCAGCTCTTCTTCAGTCCGATACACTGTACTTGCTGGGAACAGACGCGAGTGCTCTTTGCACTGTGTATGGCAATGGGAGCGCAATAGTGACTTTCCTTACCAGAAAACAACTCATGATCATAGGACCAGAAACTGCATGTGATCAACTCCATTTAGGACTGGGAAACAAATGCTAGCTCGCCTTACATGAAACACACTCTGCTTTTGAGGAAAGACCACTCTTATACTCTACGGTGTTCTTTATGGGGTCCGAACAGTGAGCTTGCTCAGAACAAAGGAACTGTGCTTCCTACACACACTGGCCGTATCTAGTTCAACTCTGCTTAGGAAACTGACAAGAACACTAGATCCTCTTCAGTCCAATACACTGTACTTGCTGGGAACAGACGTCAGTGCTATTTGTCCTGTGTATGGCAGTTGCAGCGCAATAGTGACTCTTCTTACCAGAAAACAACTCTTGCTCGTAGGACCAGAAACTGCTTGTGATTCAACTCCATTTAGGACTGGGAAACAAAAGCTAGCTCACCTTACAAGAAACACACTCTGCTTTAGAGAAAAGAGCACTCTTCTACTCTACTGTGTTTCCTATAGGGCCAGAACAGTGAGCTTGCTCAGAACAAAAGAACTGTGCTTCCTACACACGGGCCATATATAGTTCAACTCTGCTTAGGAAACTGACAAGAACAGTAGCTCCTCTTCAGTCCGATACACTGTACTTGCTGGGAACAGACGCGAGTGCTATTTGCACTGTGTATGGCAATGGGAGCGCAATAGTGACTTTCTTTACCAGAAAACAACTCTTCTTCGTAGGACCAGAAACTGCATGTGATTCAACTCCATTTAACTAGGAAACAAACGCTAGCTCGCCTTACAAGAAACACACTCTGCTTTTGAGAAAAGAGCACTCTTCTACTCTACTGTTTTTCCTATGGTGTCCGAACAGTGAGCTTTCTCAGAACAAAAGAACTGTGCTTCCTACACACACGGCCATATCTAGTTCAACTGTGCTTAGGAAACTGACAAGAACAATAGCTCCTCTTCCGTCCAATACACTGTACTTGCAGGGAACAGACACGAGTGCTATTTGCACTGAGTATGGCAATTGGAGCACAATAATAACTTGTCTTACCAGAAAACAACTTTTTCTCATAGTACAAAAAAGTGCATGTGGCCGGGCGGTGGTGGCGCACGCCTTTAATCCCAGCACTCGGGAGGCAGAGCCAGGTGGATCTCTGTGAGTTCGAGTCCAGCCTGGGCTACCAAGTGAGTTCCAGGAAAAGGCGCAAAGCTGCACAGAGAAACCCTGTCTCGAAAAACCAAAAAAAAAAAAAAAAAAACTGCATGTGATTCAACTCCATTTAGGACTGCGAAACAAACGCTAGCTCGCCTTACAAGAAACACACTCTGCTTTTGAGAAAAGAGCACTTTTCTACTCTACTGTTTCCTATGTGTTCTAAACAGTGAGCTTGCTCAGAACAAAAAAACTGTGCTTCCTACACACACGGCCATATCTAGTTCAACTCTGCTTAAGAAACTGACAAGAACACTAGATCCTCTTCAGTCCAATACACTGTACTTGCTGAGAACAGACGCCAGTGCTATTTGTCCTGTGTATGGCAATGGCAGTGCAATGGTGACTCTTCTTACCAGAAAACAACTCTTGCTCGTAGGACCAGAAACTGCATGTGATTCCTCTCCATTTAGGACTGGGAAACAAACGCTAGCTCGCCTTACAAGAAACACACTTTGCTTTGAGAAAAGAGCACTCTTCTACTCTACTGTGTTTCCTATGGGGTCCGAACAGTGAGCTTGCTCAGAACAAAAGAACTGTGCTTCCTACACACACGGGCCATATCTAGTTCAACTCTGCTTAGGAAACTGACAAGAACAGTAGCTCCTCTTCCGTCCAATACACTGTACTTGCGGGTAACAGACGCGAGTGCTATTTGCACTGTGTATGGCAATTGGAGCACAATAGTGACTCTTCATACCAGAAAACAACTCTTGCTCGTAGGATCAGAAACTGCATGTGATTCAACACCATTTAGGATTGGGAAAGAAAAGCTAGCTCACCTTACAAGGAACACACTCTGCTTTAGAGAAAAGTGCACTCTTCTACTCTACTGTGTTTCCTATAGGGCCAGAATAGTGAGATTGCTCAGAACAAAAGAACTGTGCTTCCTACACATGGGCCATATCTAGTTCAACGCTTCTTAGGAAACTGACAAGAACAGTAGCTCCTCTTCAGTCCGATACACTGTACTTGCTGGGAACAGACGCGAGTGCTATTTGCACTGTGTATGGCAATGGGAGCGCAATAGTGACTTTCCTTACCAGAAAACAACTCTTGCTCGTAAGACCAGAAACTTCATGTGATTCAACTCCATTTATGATTGGGAAACAAATGCTAGCTCGCCTTACATGAAACACACTCTGCTTTTGAGAAAAGAGCACTCTTCTACTCTACTGTGTTTCCTATGGGGTCCGAACAGTGAGCTTGCTCAGAACAAAAGAACTGTGCTTCCTACACACAGGGGCCATATCTAGTTCAACTGTGCTTAGGAAACTGACAAGAACAGTAGCTCCTCTTCCGTCCAATACACTGTACTTGCGGGGAACAGACGCGAGTGCTCTTTGCACTGTGTAGGGCAATTGGAGCACAATAGTGACTTGTCTTACCAGAAAACATCTCTTGCTCGTAGGACAAAAAACTGCATGTGACTCAACTCCATTTAGGACTGGGGAACAAACTCTAGCTCGCTTTACAAGAAAGACACTCTGCTTTTGAGAAAAGATCACTCTTCTACTCTACTGTGTTTCCTATAGGGCCAGAACAGTGAGCTTGCTCAGAAAAAAAGAACTGTACTTCCTACACACACGGGCCATATCTAGTACAACTCTGCTTAGGAAACTGACAAGAAGAGTAGCTCCTTTTCAGTCCAATACACTGTACTTGCTGGGAACAGACGCGAGTGCTATTTGCACTGTGTATGGCAATGGGAGCGCAATAGTGACTTTCCTTACCAGAAAACAACTCCTGCTCGTAAGACCAGAAACTGCATATGATTCAACTCCATTTAGGACTGGGAAACAAATGCTAGCTCGCCTTACATGAAACACACTCTGCTTTTGAGAAAAGAGCACTCTTCTACTCTACTCTGTTTCCTATGGGTTCCAAACAGTGAGCTTGCTCAGAACAAAAGAACTGTGCTTCCTACACACACGGTCCATATCTATTTCAACTGTGCTGAGGAAACTGACAAGAACAGTATCTCCTCTTCCGTCCAATACACTGTACTTGCGGGGAACAGACGCGAGTGCTATTTGCACTGTGTATGGCAATTGGAGCACAATAGTGACTTGTCTTACCAGAAAACAACTCTTGCTCATAGGACAAAAAGCTGCATGTGACTCAACTCCATTTAGGACTGGGAAACAAATGCTAGCTCGACTTCCAAGAAACACACTCTGCTTTTGAGAAAAGAGCTCTCTTCTACTCTACTGTGTTTCCTATGGGGTCCAAACAGTGTGCTTGCTCAGAACAAAAGAACTGTGCTTCCTACACACGGGCCATATCTAGTTCAACTCTGCTTTGGAAACTGACAAGAACAGTAGCTCCTCTTCAGTCTGATACACTGTACTTGCTGGGAACAGACGCGAGTGCTATTTGCACTGTGTATGGCAATGGGAGCGCAATAGTGACTTTCCTTACCAGAAAACAACTCTTGCTCGTAAGACCAGAAACTGCATGTGATTCAACTCCATTTAGGACTGGGAAACAAACTCTAGCTCGCCTTACATGAAACACACTCTGCTTTTCAGAAAAGAGCACTCTTCTACTCTACTGTGTTTCCTATGGGGTCCGAACAGTGAGCTTGCTCAGAACAAAAGAACTGTGCTTCCTACACACACGGGCCATATCTAATTCAACTGTGCTTAGGAAACTGACAAGAACAGTAGCTCCTCTTCCGTCCAATACACTGTACTTGCAGGGAACAGACGCGAGTGCTATTTGCATTGTGTATGGCAATTGGAGAACAATAGTGACTTGTCTTACCAGAAAACAACTTTTGCTCATAGGACAAAAAACTGCATGTGACTCAACTCCATTTAGGACTGGGAAACAAATGCTAGCTCGCCTTACAAGAAACAAACTCTTCTTTTGAGAAAAGAGCACTCTTCTACTCTACTCTGTTTCCTATGTGTTCCGAACAGTGAGCTTGCTCAGAACAAAAAAACTGTGCTTCCTACACACACGGCCATATCTAGTTCAAGTCTGCTTAGGAACCTGACAAGAACAGTAGATCCTCTTCAGTCCAATACACTGTACTTGCTGGGAACAGACGCCAGTGCTCTTTGTCCTGTGTATGGCAATGGCAGCGCAATAGTGACTCTTCTTACCAGAAAACAACTCTTGCTTGTAGGACCAGAAACTGCATGTGATTCAACTCCATTTAGGACTGGGAAACAAAAGCTAGCTCACCTTAGAAGAAACACACTCTGCTTTAGAGAAAAGAGCACTCTTCTACTCTACTGTGTTTCCTATAGGGCCAGAAGAGTATGCTTGCTCAGAACAAAAGAACTGTGCTTCCTACACATGGGCCATATCTAGTTCAACTCTGCTTAGGAAACTGACAAGAACAGTAGCTCCTCTTCAGTCCGATACACTGTACTTGCTGGGAACAGACGCGAGTGCTATTTGCACTGTGTACGGCAATGGGAGCACAATAGTGACTTTACTTACCAGAAAACAACTCTTGCTCGTAAGACCAGAAACTGCATGTGATTCAACTCCATTTAGCACTGGGAAACAAACGCTAGCTCGACTTCCAAGAAACACACTCTGCTTTTGATAAAAGAGCACTCTTCTACTCTACTGTGTTACCTATGTGTTCCGAACAGTGAGCTTGCTCAGAACAAAAAAACTGTGCTTCCTACTCACACGGCCGTATCTAGTTCCAGTCTGCTTAGGAACCTGACAAGAACAGTAGATCCTCTTCAGTCCAATACACTGTACTTGCTGGGAACAGACGCCAGTGCTATTTGTCCTGTGTATGGCAATGGCAGCTCAATAGTGACTCTTCTTACCAGAAAACAACTCTTGCTCGTAGGACCAGAAACTGCATGTGATTCCACTCCATTTAAAACTGGGAAACAAACTCTAGCTCGCTTTACAAGAAACACACTCTGCTTTTGATAAAAGAGCAGTCTTCTACTCTACTGTGTTTCCTATGGGTTCCAAAGAGTGAACTTGCTCAGAACAAAAGAACTGTGCTTCCTACATACGGGCCATATCTAGTTCAACTCTGCTTAGGAAACTGACAAGAACAGTAGCTCCTCTTCAGTCCGATACACTGTACTTGCTGGGAACAGACGCGAGTGCTATTTGCACTGTGTATGGCAATGAGAGCACAATAGTGACTTTCCTTACCAGAAAACAAGTCTTGCTTGTAGGACAACAAATTGCATGTGACTCAACTCCATTTAGGACTGGGAAACAAACGCTAGCTCAACTTCCAAGAAACACACTTTGCTTTTGAGAAAAGAGCACTCTTCAACTCTACTGTGTTTCCTATATGTTCCGAACAGTGAGCTTGCTCAGAAAAAAAATCTGTGCTTCCTACTCACACGGCCATATCTAGTTCAAGTCTGCTTAGGAACCTGACAAGAACAGTAGATCCTCTTCATTTCAATACACTGTACTTGCTGGGAACAGACGCCAGTGCTATTTGTCCTGTGTATGGCAATGGCAGCGCAATAGTGACTCTTCTTACCAGAAAACAACTCTTGCTCGTAGGACCAGAAACTGCATGTGATTCAACTCCATTTAGGACTGGGAAACAAAAGCTAGCTCACCTTGCAAGGAACACACTCTGCTTTAGAGAAAAGAGCACTCTTCTACTCTACTGTTTTTCCTATAGGGCCAGAACAGTGAGCTTGCTCAGAACAAAAGAACTGTGCTTCCTACACACGGGCCATATCTCGTTCAACACTGCTTAGGAAACGGACAAGAACAGTAGCTCCTCTTCAGTCCGATACACTGTACTTGCTGGGAACAGACGCGAGTGCTATTTGCACTGTGTATGGCAATGGGAGCGCAATAGTGACTTTCCTTACCAGAAAACAACTCTTGCTCGTAAGACCAGAAAATGCATGTGATTCAACTCCATTTAGGACTGGGAAACAAATGCTAGCTCGCCTTACGTGAAACACACTCTGCTTTTGAGAAAAGAGCACTCTTCTACTCTACTCTGTTTCCTATGGGTTCCAAACAGTGAGCTTGCTCAGAACAAAAGAACTGTGCTTCCTACACACACGGGCCATATCTAGTTCAACTGTGCTTAGGAAACTGACAAGAACAGTATCTCCTCTTCCGTCCAATACACTGTACTTGCGGGGAACAGACGCGAGTGCTATTTGCACTGTGTATGGCAATTGGAGCACAATAGTGACTTGTCTTACCAGAAAACAACTCTTGCTCATAGGACAAAAAACTGCATGTGACTCAACTCCATTTAGGACTGGGAAACAAATGCTAGCTCGACTTCCAAGAAACACACTCTGCTTTTGAGAAAAGAGCTCTCTTCTACTCTACTGTGTTTCCTATGGGGTCCAAACAGTGTGCTTGCTCAGAACAAAAGAACTGTGCTTCATACACGCACGGACCATATCTAGTTCAACTCTGCTTAGTAAACTGACAAGAACAGTAGCTCCTATTCAGTCCAATACACTGTACTTGCTGGGAAAAGACGCGAGTGCTATTTGCCTTGTGAAGGGCAATGGGAGCGCAATAGTGACTTTCCTTACCAGAAAACAACTCTTGTTCATAGGACCAGAAACTGCATGTGATTCAACTCCATTTAGGACTAGGAAACAAACGCTAGCTCGCCTTACAAAAACACACTCTGCTTTTGAGAAAAGAGCACTCTTCTACTCTACTGTGTTTCCTATGTGTTCCGAAAATTGAGCTTGCTCAGAAAAAAAAAAAAAACTGTGCTTCCTATACACGGGCCATATCTAGTTCAACTCTGCTTTGGAAACTGACAAGAACAGTAGCTCCTCTTCAGTCTGATACACTGTACTTGCTGGGAACAGACGCGAGTGCTATTTGCACTGTGTATGGCAATGGGAGCGCAATAGTGACTTTCCTTACCAGAAAACAACTCTTGCTCGTAAGACCAGAAACTGCATGTGATTCAACTCCATTTAGGACTGGGAAACAAACTCTAGCTCGCCTTACATGAAACACACTCTGCTTTTCAGAAAAGAGCACTCTTCTACTCTACTGTGTTTCCTATGGGTTCTGAACAGTGAGCTTGCTCAGAACAAAAGAACTGTGCTTCCTACACACACGGGCCATATCTAATTCAACTGTGCTTAGGAAACTGACAAGAACAGTAGCTCCTCTTCCGTCCAATACACTGTACTTGCAGGGAACAGACGCGAGTGCTATTTGCATTGTGTATGGCAATTGGAGAACAATAGTGACTTGTCTTACCAGAAAACAACTTTTGCTCATAGGACAAAAAACTGCATGTGGCTCAACTCCATTGAGGACTGGGAAACAAATGCTAGCTCGCCTTACAAGAAACAAACTCTGCTTTTGAGAAAAGAGCACTCTTCTACTCTACTCTGTTTCCTATGTGTTCCGAACAGTGAGCTTGCTCAGAACAAAAAAACTGTGCTTCCTACACACACGGCCATATCTAGTTCAAGTCTGCTTAGGAACCTGACAAGAACAGTAGATCCTCTTCAGTCCAATACACTGTACTTGCTGGGAACAGACGCCAGTGCTATTTGTCCTGTGTATGGCAATGGCAGCGCAATAGTGACTCTTCTTACCAGAAAACAACTCTTGCTTGTAGGACCAGAAACTGCATGTGATTCAACTCCATTTAGGACTGGGAAACAAAAGCTAGCTCACCTTAGAAGAAACACACTCTGCTTTAGAGAAAAGAGCACTCTTCTACTCTACTGTGTTTCCTATAGGGCCAGAAGAGTATGCTTGCTCAGAACAAAAGAACTGTGCTTCCTACACATGGGCCATATCTAGTTCAACTCTGCTTAGGAAACTGACAAGAACAGTAGCTCCTCTTCAGTCTGATACACTGTACTTGCTGGGAACAGACGCGAGTGCTATTTGCACTGTGTATGGCAATGGGAGCGCAATAGTGACTTTACTTACCAGAAAACAACTCTTGCTCGTAAGACCAGAAACTGCATGTGATTCAACTCCATTTAGGACTGGGAAACAAACGCTAGCTCGACTTCCAAGAAACACACTCTGCTTTTGATAAAAGAGCACTCTTCTACTCTACTGTGTTACCTATGTGTTCCGAACATGAGCTTGCTCAGAACAAAAAAACTGTGCTTCCTACTCACACGGCCGTATCTAGTTCCAGTCTGCTTAGGAACCTGACAAGAACAGTAGATCTTCTTCAGTCCAATACACTGTACTTGCTGGGAACAGACGCCAGTGCTATTTGTCCTGTGTATGGCAATGGCAGCTCAATAGTGACTCTTCTTACCAGAAAACAACTCTTGCTCGTAGGACCAGAAACTGCATGTGATTCCACTCCATTTAAAACTGGGAAACAAACTCTAGCTTGCTTTACAAGAAACACACTCTGCTTTTGATAAAAGAGCAGTCTTCTGCTCTACTGTTTTTCCTATAGAGCCAGAACAGTGAGCTTGCTCAGAACAAAAGAACTGTGCTTCCTACACACGGGCCATATCTCGTTCAACTCTGCTTAGGAAACTGACAAGAACAGTAGCTCCTCTTCAGTCCGATACACTGTACTTGCTGGGAACAGACGCGAGTGCTATTTGCACTGTGTATGGCAATGGGAGCGCAATAGTGACTTTCCTTACCAGAAAACAACTCTTGCTGGTAAGACCAGAAACTGCATGTGATTCAACTCCATTTAGGACTGGGAAACAAATGCTAGCTCGCCTTACATGAAACACACTCTGCTTTTGAGAAAAGAGCACTCTTCTACTCTACTCTGTTTCCTATGGGTTCCAAACAGTGAGCTTGCTCAGAACAAAAGAACTGTGCTTCCTACACACACGGGCCATATCTATTTCAACTGTGCTTAGGAAACTGACAAGAACAGTATCTCCTCTTCCGTCCAATACACTGTACTTGCGGGGAACAGACGCGAGTGCTATTTGCACTGTGTATGGCAATTGGAGCACAATAGTGACTTGTCTTACCAGAAAACAACTCTTGCTCATAGGACAAAAAACTGCATGTGACTCAACTCCATTTAGGACTGGGAAACAAATGCTAGCTCGACTTCCAAGAAACACACTCTGCTTTTGAGAAAAGAGCACTCTTCTACTCTACTGTGTTTCCTATGGGGTCCAAACAGTGTGCTTGCTCAGAACAAAAGAACTGTGCTTCATACACGCACGGACCATATCTAGTTCAACTCTGCTTAGTAAACTGACAAGAACAGTAGCTCCTATTCAGTCCAATACACTGTACTTGCTGGGAAAAGACGCGAGTGCTATTTGCCTTGTGAAGGGCAATGGGAGCGCAATAGTGACTTTCCTTACCAGAAAACAACTCTTGTTCATAGGACCAGAAACTGCATGTGATTCAACTCCATTTAAAACTAGGAAACAAACGCTAGCTCGCCTTAAAAAAACACACTCTGCTTTTGAGAAAAGAGCACTCTTCTACTCTACTGTGTTTCCTATGTGTTCCGAAAAGTGAGCTTGCTCAGAAAAAAAAAAAACTGTGCTTCCTACACACGGGCCATATCTAGTTCAACTCTGCTTTGGAAACTGACAAGAACAGTAGCTCCTCTTCAGTCTGATACACTGTACTTGCTGGGAACAGACGCGAGTGCTATTTGCACTGTGTATGGCAATGGGAGCGCAATAGTGACTTTCCTTACCAGAAAACAACTCTTGCTGGTAACACCAGAAACTGCATGTGATTCAACTCCATTTAGGACTGGGAAACAAACTCTAGCTCGCCTTACATGAAACACACTCTGCTTTTCAGAAAAGAGCACTCTTCTACTCTACTGTGTTTCCTATGGGGTCCGAACAGTGAGCTTGCTCAGAACAAAAGAACTGTGCTTCCTACACACACGGGCCATATCTAATTCAACTGTGCTTAGGAAACTAACAAGAACAGTAGCTCCTCTTCCGTCCAATACACTGTACTTGCAGGGAACAGACGCGAGTGCTATTTGCATTGTGTATGGCAATTGGAGAACAATAGTGACTTGTCTTACCAGAAAACAACTTTTGCTCATAGGACAAAAAACTGCATGTGACTCAACTCCATTTAGGACTGGGAAACAAATGCTAACTCGCCTTACAAGAAACAAACTCTGCTTTTGAGAAAAGAGCACTCTTCTACTCTACTCTGTTTCCTATGTGTTCCGAACAGTGAGCTTGCTCAGAACAAAAAAACTGTGCTTCCTACACACACGGCCATATCTAGTTCAAGTCTGCTTAGGAACCTGACAAGAACAGTAGATCCTCTTCAGTCCAATACACTGTACTTGCTGGGAACAGACGCCAGTGCTATTTGTCCTGTGTATGGCAATTGGAGCACAATAGTGACTTGTCTTACCAGAAAACAACTCTTGCACATAGGACAAAAAACTGCATGTGACTCAACTCCATTTAGGACTGGGAAACAAACGCTAGCTCGACTTCCAAGAAACACACTCTGCTTTTGATAAAAGAGCACTCTTCTACTCTACTTTGTTTCCTATAGGGCCAGAACAGTGAGCTTGCTCAGAACAAAAAAACTGTGCTCCCTACTCACACGGCCATATCTAGTTCAAGTCTGCTTAGGAACGTGACAAGTACAGTAGATCCTCTTCAGTTCAATACACTGTACTTGCTGGGATCAGACGCCAGTGCTATTTGTCTTGTGTATGGCAAAGGCAGCGCAATAGTTACTCTTCTTAACAGAAAACAACTCTTGCTCTTAGGACCAGAAAATTCATGTGATTCAACTCCATTTAGGACTGGGAAACAAACTCTAGCTCCCTTTACATGAAACACACTCTGCTTTTGAGAAAAGAGCACTCTTCTACTCTACAGTGTTTCCTATATGGCCAGAACAGTGAGCTTGCTCAGAAAAAAAGAACTGTGCTTCCTACACACGGGCCATAACTAGTTCAACTTTGCTTAGGAAACTGACAAGAACAGTAGCTCCTCTTCAGTCCGATACACTGTACTTGCTGGGAACAGACGCCAGTGCTATTTGTCCTGTGTATGGCAATGGCAGTGCAATAGTGACTCTTCTTAACAGAAAACAACCCTTGCTCGTAGGACCAGAAACTGCATGTGATTCACCTCCATTTAGGACTGGGAAACAAATTCTAGCTCGCTTTACAAGAAACACACTCTGCTTTTGAGAAAAAAGCACTCTTCTACTCTACTATGTTTCCAATAGGGCCAAAAACAGTGAGCTTGCTCAGAACAAAAGAACTGTGCTTCCTACACACACGGGCCATATCTAGTTCAACTCTGCTTAGGAAACTGAGAAGAACAGTAGCTCCTCTTCAGTCCAATACACTGTAGTTGCTGGGAACAGACAGGAGGGCTATTGGCACTGTGTATGGCAATAGGAGCGCAATAGTGACTTTCCTCACCAGAAAACAACTCTTGATCGAAGGACCAGAAACTGCATGTGATTCAACTCAATTTAGGACTGGGAAACAAATGGTAGCTTGCCTTACAAGAAACACACTCTGCTTTAGAGAAAAGAGCACTCTTCTACTCTACTGTGTTTCCTATGGGGTCCAAACAGTGAGCTTGCTCAGAACAAAAGAACTGTGCTTCCTACACACACGGCCATATCATGTTCAACTCTGCTTAGTAAACTGACAAGAAGAGTAGCTCCTATTCAGTCCAATACACTGTACTTGCTGGGAAAAGGCGCGAGTGCTATTTGCCTTGTGAAGGGCAATGGGAGCGCAATAGTGACTTTCCTTACCAGAAAACAACTCTTGTTCCTAGGACCAGAAACTGCATGTGATACAACTCCATTTAGGACTAGGAACCAAATGCTAGCTCGCCTTACAAAAACACACTCTGCTTCTGAGAAAAGAGCACTCTTCTACTCTACAGTGTTTCCTATAGGGCCAGAAGAGTGAACTTGCTCAGAACATAAGAACTGTGCTTCCTACACACACGGGGCATATCTAGTTCAACTCTGCTTAGGAAACTGACAAGAACAGTAGCTCCTCTTCAGTCTGATACACTGTACTTGCTGGGAACAGACGCGAGAGCTATTTGCACTGTGTATGGCAAGGGGAGCTCAATAGTGACTTTCCTTACGAGTAAACAACTCTTGCTCGTAGGACCAGAAACTGCATGTGATTCAACTCCATTTAGGACTGGGAAACAAATGCTAGCTCGCCTTACATTAAACACACTCTGCTTTTGAGAAAAGAGCACTCTTCTACTCTTCTGTGTTTCCTATAGGGCCAGAACAGTGAGCTTGCTCAGAAAAAAAGAACTGTACTTCCTACACACATGGCCCATATCTAGTTCAACTCTGCTTAGGAAATTGAGAAGAACAGTAGCTCCTTTGCAGTCCAATACACTGTACTTGCTGGGAACAGACATGAGGGCTATTTGCACTATGTATGGCAATGGGAGCGCAATAGTTACTTTTCTTACCAGAAAACAACTCTTGCTCGTAGGACCAGAAAATGCATGTGATTCAACTCCATTTAGGACTGGGAAACAAATGCTAGCTGACATACATGAAACACTCTCTGCTTTTGAGAAAAGAGTACTCTTCTACTCTACTGTGTTTCCTATGGGGTCCGAACAGTGAGTTTGCACAGAAAAAAAATAACTGTGCTTCCTACACACATGGGCCATATCTAGTTCAACTCTGCTTAGGAAACCAACAAGAACAGTAGCTCCTCTTCAGTCCGATACACTGTACTTGCTGGGAACAGACGCGAGTGCTATTTGTACTCTGTACGGAAATGGGAGCGCAATAGTGACTTTCCTTACCAGAAAACAACTCTTGATCGTAGGACCAGAAACTGCATGTGATTCAACTCCACTTAGGAGTGGGAAACAAATGCTAGGTCGCCTTACATGAAACACACTCTGCTTTTGAGAAAAGAGCACTCTTTTACTCTACTGTGTTTCCTATGTGTTCCGAACAGTGAGCTTGCTCAGAACAAAAAAACTGTACTTCCTACACACACGGCCATATCTAGTTCAAGTCTGCTTAGGAACCTGACAAGAACAGTATATCCTCTTCAGTCTAATACACTGTACTTGCTGGGAACAGAAGCCAGTGATATTTGTGCTGTGTATTGCAATGGCAGCACAATAGTGACTCTTCTTACCAGAAAACAACTGTTGCTCGTAGGACCAGAAACTGCATGTGATTCAACTCCATTTAGGACTGGGAAACAAACTCTAGCTCGCTTTACAAGAAACACACTCTGCTTTTGAGAAAGGAGCACTCTTCTACTCTACTGTGTTTCCTATAGGGTCAGAACAGTGAGCTTGCTCAGAAAAAAAGAACTGTGCTTCCTACACACACGGGCCATATCTAGTTCAACTCTGCTTAGGAAACTGAGAAGAACAGTAGCTCCTCTTCAGTCCAATACACTGTACTTTCTGGGAACAGACAGGAGGACTATTTGCACTGTGTATGGCAATGGGAGCCCAATAGTGACGTTCCTTACCAGAAAACAACTCTTGCTCGTAGGACCAGAAACTGCATGTGATTCAACTCCATTTAGGACTGGGAAACAAACTCTAGCTCGCTTTACAAGAAACACACTCTGCTTTTGAGAAAAGAGCACTCTTCTACTCTACTGTGTTTCCTATGGGGTCCAAACAGTGAGCTTTCTCAGAACAAAAGAACTGTGCTTCCTACACACACGGGCCATATCTAGTTCAACTCTGCTTAGGAAACTGAGAAGAACAGTAGCTCCTTTTCAATCCAATACACTGTACTTGCTGGGAACAGACGGGAAGGCTATTTGCACTGTGTATGGCAATGGGAGTGCAATAGTGACTTTCCTTACCAGAAAGCAACTCTTGTTCCTAGGACCAGAAACTGCATGTGATTCAACTCCATTTAGGACTAGGAAACAAATGCTAGCTCGCCTTACAAAAACACACTCTGCTTTTGATAAAAGAGCACTCTTCTACTCTTCTGTGTTTCCTATAGGGCCAGAACAGTGAGCTTGCTCAGAAAAAAATAACTGTACTTCCTACACACACGGCCCATATCTAGTTCAACTCTGCTTAGGAAACTGAGAAGAACAGTAGCTCCTTTGCAGTCCAATACACTGTACTTGCTGGGAACAGACAGGAGGGCTATTTGCACTGTATATGGCAATGGGAGCGCAATAGTTACTTTCCTTACCAGAAAACAACTCTTGCTTGTAGGACCAGAAACTGCATGTGATTCAACTCCATTTAGGACTGGGAAACAAATGCTAGCTCGCATACATGAAACACACTCTGCTTTAGAGAAAAGAGTACTCTTCTACTCTATTGTGTTTCCTATGGGGTCCAAACAGTGTGCTTGCTCAGAACAAAAGAACTGTGCTTCCTAAACACACGGTCCATATCTATTTCAACTCTGCTTAGGAAACTGACAAGAACAGTAGCTCCTCTTTCGTCCAATACACTGTACTTGCGGGGAACAGACGAGAGTGCTATTTTACTGTGTATGGCAATGGGAGCACAATAGTGACTCGTCTTACCAGAAAACAACTCTTGCTCGTAGGACAAAAAACTGCTCGTGACTCAACTCCATTTAGGACTGGGAAACAAACGCTAGCTCGCCTTACAAGAAACAAACTCTGCTTTTGAGAAAAGAGCACTCTTCTACTCTACTGTGTTTCCTCTGGGGTCCGAACAGTGAGCTTGCTCAGAACAAAAGAACTGTGCTTCCTACACACACGGCCATATCTAGTTCAATTCTGCTTAGGAACCTGACAAGAACAGTATATCCTCTAAATTCCAATACACTGTACTTGCTTGGAACAGACGCCAGTGCTATTAGTCCTGTGTATGGCAATGGCAGCGCAATAGTGACTCTTCTTACCAGAAAACAACTCTTGCTCGTAAGACCAGAAACTGCATGTGATTCAACTCCATTTAGGACTGGGAAACAAAAGCTAGCTCACCTTGCAAGGAACACACT
The DNA here is from genome assembly GCF_949786415.1 of Peromyscus eremicus. Taxonomy (NCBI): domain Eukaryota; kingdom Metazoa; phylum Chordata; class Mammalia; order Rodentia; family Cricetidae; genus Peromyscus; species Peromyscus eremicus. The sequence continues at coordinate 64,368 of NW_026735591.1, read as the reverse complement.
CTGCTTTAGAGAAAAGAGCACTCTTCTACTCTACTGTGTTTCCTATAGGGCCAGAAGAGTATGCTTGCTCAGAACAAAAGAACTGTGCTTCCTACACATGGGCCATATCTAGTTCAACTCTGCTTAGGAACCTGACAAGAACAGTAGCTCCTCTTCAGTCCGATACACTGTACTTGCTGGGAACAGACGCGAGTGCTATTTGCACTGTGTATGGCAATGGGAGCGCAATAGTGACTTTCCTTAAAAAAAAACAACTCTTGCTCGTAAGACCAGAAACTGCATGTGATTCAACTCCATTTAGGACTGGGAAACAAATGCTAGCTCGCCTTACATGAAACACACTCTGCTTTTGAGAAAAGAGCACTCTTCTACTCTACTCTGTTTCCTATGGGTTCCAAACAGTGAGCTTGCTCAGAACAAAAGAACTGTGCTTCCTACACACACGGGCCATATCTATTTCAACTGTGCTTAGGAAACTGACAAGAACAGTATCTCCTCTTCCATCCAATACACTGTACTTGCGGGGAACAGACGCGAGTGCTATTTGCACTGTGTATGGCAATTGGAGCACAATAGTGACTTGTCTTACCAGAAAACAACTCTTGCTCATAGGACAAAAAACTGCATGTGACTCAACTCCATTTAGGACTGGGAAACAAATGCTAGCTCGACTTCCAAGAAACACACTCTGCTTTTGAGAAAAGAGCACTCTTCTACTCTACTGTGTTTCCTATGGGGTCCAAACAGTGTGCTTGCTCAGAACAAAAGAACTGTGCTTCATACACGCACGGACCATATCTAGTTCAACTCTGCTTAGTAAACTGACAAGAACAGTAGCTCCTATTCAGTCCAATACACTGTACTTGCTGGGAAAAGACGCGAGTGCTATATGCCTTGTGAAGGGCAATGGGAGCGCAATAGTGACTTTCCTTACCAGAAAACAACTCTTGTTCATAGGACCAGAAACTGCATGTGATTCAACTCCATTTAGGACTAGGAAACAAACGCTAGCTCGCCTTACAAAAACACACTCTGCTTTTGAGAAAAGAGCACTCTTCTACTCTACTGTGTTTCCTATGTGTTCCGAAAAGTGAGCTTGCTCAGAAAAAAAATAAACTGTGCTTCCTACACACGGGCCATATCTAGTTCAACTCTGCTTTGGAAACTGACAAGAACAGTAGCTCCTCTTCAGTCTGATACACTGTACTTGCTGGGAACAGACGCGAGTGCTATTTGCACTGTGTATGGCAATGGGAGCCCAATAGTGACTTTCCTTACCAGAAAACAACTCTTGCTCGTAAGACCAGAAACTGCATGTGATTCAACTCCATTTAGGACTGGGAAACAAACTCTAGCTCGCCTTACATGAAACACACTCTGCTTTTCAGAAAAGAGCACTCTTCTACTCTACTGTGTTTCCTATGGGGTCCGAACAGTGAGCTTGCTCAGAACAAAAGAACTGTGCTTCCTACATACACGGGCCATATCTAATTCAACTGTGCTTAGGAAACTAACAAGAACAGTAGCTCCTCTTCCGTCCAATACACTGTACTTGCAGGGAACAGACGCGAGTGCTATTTGCATTGTGTATGGCAATTGGAGAACAATAGTGACTTGTCTTACCAGAAAACAACTTTTGCTCATAGGACAAAAAACTGCATGTGACTCAACTCCATTTAGGACTGGGAAACAAATGCTAGCTCGCCTTACAAGAAACAAACTCTGCTTTTGAGAAAAGAGCACTCTTCTACTCTACTCTGTTTCCTATGTGTTCCGAACAGTGAGCTTGCTCAGAACAAAAAAACTGTGCTTCCTACACACACGGCCATATCTAGTTCAAGTCTGCTTAGGAACCTGACAAGAACAGTAGATCCTCTTCAGTCCAATACACTGTACTTGCTGGGAACAGACGCCAGTGCTATTTGTCCTGTGTATGGCAATTGGAGCACAATAGTGACTCGTCTTACCAGAAAACAACTCTTGCTCGTAGGACAAAAAACTGCTGGTGACTCAACTCCATTTAGGACTGGGAAACAAACGCTAGCTCGCCTTACAAGAAACAAACTCTGCTTTTGAGAAAAGAGCACTCTTCTACTCTACTGTGTTTTCTCTGGGGTCCGAACAGTGAGCTTGCTCAGAACAAAAGAACTGTGCTTCCTACACACACGGCCATATCTAGTTCAATTCTGCTTAGGAACCTGACAAGAACAGTATATCCTCTAAATTCCAATACACTGTACTTGCTTGGAACAGACTCCAGTGCTATTAGTCCTGTGTATGGCAATGGCAGCGCAATAGTGACTCTTCTTACCAGAAAACAACTCTTGCTCGTAAGACCAGAAACTGCATGTGATTCAACTCCATTTAGGACTGGGAAACAAAAGCTAGCTCACCTTAGAAGAAACACACTCTGCTTTAGAGAAAAGAGCACTCTTCTACTCTACTGTGTTTCCTATAGGGCCAGAAGAGTATGCTTGCTCAGAACAAAAGAACTGTGCTTCTTACACATGGGCCATATCTAGTTCAACTCTGCTTAGGAACCTGACAAGAACAGTAGCTCCTCTTCAGTCCGATACACTGTACTTGCTGGGAACAGACGCGAGTGCTATTTGCACTGTGTATGGCAATGGGAGCGCAATAGTGACTTTCCTTACCAGAAAACAACTCTTGCTCGTAAGACCAGAAACTGCATGTGATTCAACTCCATTTAGGACTGGGAAACAAATGCTAGCTCGCCTTACATGAAACACACTCTGCTTTTGAGAAAAGAGCACTCTTCTACTCTACTCTGTTTCCTATGGGTTCCAAACAGTGAGCTTGCTCAGAACAAAAGAACTGAGCTTCCTACACACACGGGCCATATCTATTTCAACTGTGCTTAGGAAACTGACAAGAACAGTATCTCCTCTTCCGTCCAATACACTGTACTTGCGGGGAACAGACGCGAGTGCTATTTGCACTGTGTATGGCAATTGGAGCACAATAGTGACTTGTCTTACCAGAAAACAACTCTTGCTCATAGGACAAAAAACTGCATGTGACTCAACTCCATTTAGGACTGGGAAACAAATGCTAGCTCGACTTCCAAGAAACACACTCTGCTTTTGAGAAAAGAGCACTCTTCTACTCTACTGTGTTTCCTATGGGGTCCAAACAGTGTGCTTGCTCAGAACAAAAGAACTGTGCTTCATACACGCAGGGACCATATCTAGTTCAACTCTGCTTAGTAAACTGACAAGAACAGTAGCTCCTATTCAGTCCAAAACACTGTACTTGCTGGGAAAGACGCGAGTGCTATTTGCCTTGTGAAGGGCAATGGGAGTGCAATAGTGACTTTCCTTACCAGAAAACAACTCTTGTTCATAGGACCAGAAACTGCATGTGATTCAACTCCATTTAGGACTAGGAAACAAATGCTAGCTCGCCTTAAAAAAACACACTCTGCTTTTGAGAAAAGAGCACTCTTCTACTCTACTGTGTTTCCTATGTGTTCCGAAAAGTGAGCTTGCTCAGAAAAAAAATAAACTGTGCTTCCTACACACGGGCCACATCTAGTTCAACTCTGCTTTGGAAACTGACAAGAACAGTAGCTCCTCTTCAGTCTGATACACTGTACTTGCTGGGAACAGACGCGAGTGCTATTTGCACTGTGTATGGCAATGGGAGCCCAATAGTGACTTTCCTTACCAGAAAACAACTCTTGCTCGTAAGACCAGAAACTGCATGTGATTCAACTCCATTTAGGACTGGGAAACAAACTCTAGCTCGCCTTACATGAAACACACTCTGCTTTTCAGAAAAGAGCACTCTTCTACTCTACTGTGTTTCCTATGGGGTATAACAGTGAGCTTGCTCAGAACAAAAGAACTGTGCTTCCTACACACACGGGCCATATCTAATTCAACTGTGCTTAGGAAACTAACAAGAACAGTAGCTCCTCTTCCGTCCAATACACTGTACTTGCAGGGAACAGACGCGAGTGCTATTTGCATTGTGTATGGCAATTGGAGAACAATAGTGACTTGTCTTACCAGAAAACAACTTTTGCTCATAGGACAAAAAACTGCATGTGACTCAACTCCATTTAGGACTGGGAAACAAATGCTAGCTCGCCTTACAAGAAACAAACTCTGCTTTTGAGAAAAGAGCACTCTTCTACTCTACTCTGTTTCCTATGTGTTCCGAACAGTGAGCTTGCTCAGAACAAAAAAACTGTGCTTCCTACACACACGGCCATATCTAGTTCAAGTCTGCTTAGGAACCTGACAAGAACAGTAGATCCTCTTCAGTCCAATACACTGTACTTGCTGGGAACAGACGCCAGTGCTATTTGTCCTGTGTATGGCAATTGGAGCACAATAGTGACTCTTCTTAACAGAAAACAACTTTTGCTCATAGGACAAAAAACTGCATGTGACTCAACTCCATTTAGGACTGGGAAACAAATGCTAGCTCGCCTTACAAGAAACAAACTCTGCTTTTGAGAAAAGAGCACTCTTCTACTCTACTCTGTTTTCTATGTGTTCCGAACAGTGAGCTTGCTCAGAACAAAAAAACTGTGCTTCCTACACACACGGCCATATCTAGTTCAAGTCTGCTTAGGAACCTGACAAGAACAGTAGATCCTCTTCAGTCCAATACACTGTACTTGCTGGGAACAGACGCCAGTGCTATTTGTCCTGTGTATGGCAATTGGAGCACAATAGTGACTCTTCTTAACAGAAAACAACTCTTGCTCGTAGGACCAGAAACTGCATGTGATTCACCTCCATTTAGGACTGGGAAACAAATTCTAGCTCGCTTTACAAGAAACACACTCTGCTTTTGAGAAAAAAGCACTCTTCTACTCTACTATGTTTCCAATAGGGCCAGAACAGTGAGCTTGCTCAGAAAAAAAGAACTGTGCTTCCTACACACACGGGCCATATCTAGTTCAACTCTGCTTAGGAAACTGAGAAGAACAGTAGCTCCTCTTCAGTCCAATACACTGTAGTTGCTGGGAACAGACAGGAGGGCTATTGGCACTGTGTATGGCAATAGGAGCGCAATAGTGACTTTCCTCACCAGAAAACAACTCTTGATCGAAGGACCAGAAACTGCATGTGATTCAACTCCATTTAGGACTGGGAAACAAATGGTAGCTTGCCTTACAAGAAACACACTCTGCTTTAGAGAAAAGAGCACTCTTCTACTCTACTGTGTTTCCTATGGGGTCCAAACAGTGAGCTTGCTCAGAACAAAAGAACTGTGCTTCCTACACACACGGCCATATCATGTTCAACTCTGCTTAGTAAACTGACAAGAAGAGTAGCTCCTATTCAGTCCAATACACTGTACTTGCTGGGAAAAGGCGCGAGTGCTATTTGCCTTGTGAAGGGCAATGGGAGCGCAATAGTGACTTTCCTTACCAGAAAACAACTCTTGTTCCTAGGACCAGAAACTGCATGTGATACAACTCCATTTAGGACTAGGAAACAAATGCTAGCTCGCCTTACAAAAACACACTCTGCTTCTGAGAAAAGAGCACTCTTCTACTCTACAGTGTTTCCTATAGGGCCAGAAGAGTGAACTTGCTCAGAACATAAGAACTGTGCTTCCTACACACACGGGCCATATCTAGTTCAACTCTGCTTAGGAAACTGACAAGAACAGTAGCTCCTCTTCAGTCTGATACACTGTACTTGCTGGGAACAGACGCGAGAGCTATTTGCACTGTGTATGGCAAGGGGAGCTCAATAGTGACTTTCCTTACGAGTAAACAACTCTTGCTCGTAGGACCAGAAACTGCATGTGATTCAACTCCATTTAGGACTGGGAAACAAATGCTAGCTCGCCTTACATTAAACACACTCTGCTTTTGAGAAAAGAGCACTCTTCTACACTTCTGTGTTTCCTATAGGGCCAGAACAGTGAGCTTGCTCAGAAAAAAAGAACTGTAGTTCCTACACACATGGCCCATATCTAGTTCAACTCTGCTTAGGAAATTGAGAAGAACAGTAGCTCCTTTGCAGTCCAATACACTGTACTTGCTGGGAACAGACATGAGGGCTATTTGCACTGTGTATGGCAATGGGAGCGCAATAGTTACTTTTCTTACCAGAAAACAACTCTTGCTCGTAGGACCAGAAAATGCATGTGATTCAACTCCATTTAGGACTGGGAAACAAATGCTAGCTGACATACATGAAACACTCTCTGCTTTTGAGAAAAGAGTACTCTTCTACTCTACTGTGTTTCCTATGGGGTCCGAACAGTGAGTTTGCACAGAAAAAAAATAACTGTGCTTCCTACACACATGGGCCATATCTAGTTCAACTCTGCTTAGGAAACCAACAAGAACAGTAGCTCCTCTTCAGTCCGATACACTGTACTTGCTGGGAACAGACGCGAGTGCTATTTGTACTCTGTACGGAAATGGGAGCGCAATAGTGACTTTCCTTACCAGAAAACAACTCTTGATCGTAGGACCAGAAACTGCATGTGATTCAACTCCACTTAGGAGTGGGAAACAAATGCTAGGTCGCCTTACATGAAACACACTCTGCTTTTGAGAAAAGAGCACTCTTTTACTCTACTGTGTTTCCTATGTGTTCCGAACAGTGAGCTTGCTCAGAACAAAAAAACTGTACTTCCTACACACACGGCCATATCTAGTTCAAGTCTGCTTAGGAACCTGACAAGAACAGTATATCCTCTTCAGTCTAATACACTGTACTTGCTGGGAACAGAAGCCAGTGATATTTGTCCTGTGTATTGCAATGGCAGCACAATAGTGACTCTTCTTACCAGAAAACAACTGTTGCTCGTAGGACCAGAAACTGCATGTGATTCAACTCCATTTAGGACTGGGAAACAAACTCTAGCTCGCTTTACAAGAAACACACTCTGCTTTTGAGAAAAGAGCACTCTTCTACTCTACTGTGTTTCCTATAGGGCCAGAACAGTGAGCTTGCTCAGAAAAAAAGAACTGTGCTTCCTACACACACGGGCCATATCTAGTTCAACTCTGCTTAGGAAACTGAGAAGAACAGTAGCTCCTCTTCAGTCCAATACACTGTACTTTCTGGGAACAGACAGGAGGACTATTTGCACTGTGTATGGCAATGGGAGCCCAATAGTGACGTTCCTTACCAGAAAACAACTCTTGCTCGTAGGACCAGAAACTGCATGTGATTCAACTCCATTTAGGACTGGGAAACAAACTCTAGCTCGCTTTACAAGAAACACACTCTGCTTTTGAGAAAAGAGCACTCTTCTACTCTACTGTGTTTCCTATGGGGTCCAAACAGTGAGCTTTCTCAGAACAAAAGAACTGTGCTTCCTACACACACGGGCCATATCTAGTTCAACTCTGCTTAGGAAACTGAGAAGAACAGTAGCTCCTTTTCAATCCAATACACTGTACTTGCTGGGAACAGATGGGAAGGCTATTTGCACTGTGTATGGCAATGGGAGTGCAATAGTGACTTTCCTTACCAGAAAGCAACTCTTGTTCCTAGGACCAGAAACTGCATGTGATTCAACTCCATTTAGGACTAGGAAACAAATGCTAGCTCGCCTTACAAAAACACACTCTGCTTTTGATAAAAGAGCACTCTTCTACTCTTCTGTGTTTCCTATAGGGCCAGAACAGTGAGCTTGCTCAGAAAAAAATAACTGTACTTCCTACACACACGGCCCATATCTAGTTCAACTCTGCTTAGGAAACTGAGAAGAACAGTAGCTCCTTTGCAGTCCAATACACTGTACTTGCTGGGAACAGACAGGAGGGCTATTTGCACTGTGTATGGCAATGGGAGCGCAATAGTTACTTTCCTTACCAGAAAACAACTCTTGCTTGTAGGACCAGAAACTGCATGTGATTCAACTCCATTTAGGACTGGGAAACAAATGCTAGCTCGCATACATGAAACACACTCTGCTTTAGAGAAAAGAGTACTCTTCTACTCTATTGTGTTTCCTATGGGGTCCAAACAGTGAGCTTGCTCAGAACAAAAGAACTGTGCTTCCTACACACACGGTCCATATCTATTTCAACTCTGCTTAGGAAACTGACAAGAACAGTAGCTCCTCTTTCGTCCAATACACTGTACTTGCGGGGAACAGACGAGAGTGCTATTTTACTGTGTATGGCAATGGGAGCACAATAGTGACTCGTCTTACCAGAAAACAACTCTTGCTCGTAGGACAAAAAACTGCTGGTGACTCAACTCCATTTAGGACTGGGAAACAAACGCTAGCTCGCCTTACAAGAAACAAACTCTGCTTTTGAGAAAAGAGCACTCATCTACTCTACTGTGTTTCCTCTGGGGTCCGAACAGTGAGCTTGCTCAGAACAAAAGAACTGTGCTTCCTACACACACGGCCATATCTAGTTCAATTCTGCTTAGGAACCTGACAAGAACAGTATATCCTCTAAATTCCAATACACTGTACTTGCTTGGAACAGACGCCAGTGCTATTAGTCCTGTGTATGGCAATGGCAGCGCAATAGTGACTCTTCTTACCAGAAAACAACTCTTGCTCGTAGGACCAGAAACTGCATGTGATTCAACTCCATTTAGGACTGGGAAACAAATGCTAGCTCGCCTTACATGAAACACACTCTGCATTTGAGAAAAGAGCACTCTTCTACTCTATTGTGTTTCCTATCGGGTCCGAAGAGTGAGCTTGCTCAGAACAAAAGAACTGTGCTTCCTACACACACGGGCCATATCTAGTTCAACTCTGCTTAGGAAACCAACAAGAACAGTAGCTCCTATTCAGTCCAATACACTGTACTTGCTGGGAACAGACGCGAGTGCTATTTGCACTGTGTATGGCATTGGAGCACAATAGTGACTTGTCTTACCAGAAAACAACTCTTGCTCATAGGAGAAAAAACTGCATGTGACTCAACTCCATTTAGGACTGGGAAACAAACGCTAGCTCGCCTTACATGAAACACACTCTGCTTTTGAGAAAAGAGCACTCTTTTACTCTACTGTGTTTCCTATGGGTCCCGAACAGTGAGCTTGCTCAGAACAAAAAAACTGTACTCCCTACTCACACGGCCATATCTAGTTCAAGTCTGCTTAGGAACCTGACAAGAACAGTATATCCTCTTCAGTCAAATACACTGTACTTGCTGGGAACAGACGCCAGTGCTATGGCAATGGCAGCGCAATAGTGACTCTTCTTACCAGAAAACAACTCTTGCTCGTAGGACCAGAAACTGCATGTGATTCAACTCCATTTGGCACTGGGAAACAAACTCTAGCTCGCTTTACAAGAAACACACTCTGCTTTTGAGAAAAGAGCACTCTTCTACTCTACTGTATTTCCTATAGAGCCAGAACAGTGAGCTTGCTCAGAAAAAAAGAACTGTGCTTCCTACACACACGGGCCATATCTAGTTCAACTCTGCTTAGGAAACTGAGAAGAACAGTAGCTCCTCTTCAGTCCAATACACTGTACTTACTGTGAACAGACGGGAGGGCTATTTGCACTATGTATGGCAATGGGAGCGCAATAGTGACTTTCCTTACCAGAAAACAACTCTTGCTCGTAGGACCAGAAACTGCATGTGATTCCACTCCATTTAGGCCTGGGAAACAAACTCTAGCTCGCTTTACAAGAAACACACTCTGCTTTTGAGAAAAGAGCACTCTTCTACTCTTCTGTGTTTCCTATGGGGTCCAAACAGTGAGCTTGCTCAGAACAAAAGAACTGTGCTTCCTACACACACGGGCCATATCTAGTTCAACTCTGCTTAGGAAACTGAGAAGAACAGTAGCTCCTTTTCAATCCAATACACTGTACTTCCTGGGAACAGACGGGAAGGCTATTTGCACTGTGTATGGCAATGGGAGCGCAATAGTGACTTTCCTTACAAGAAAACAACTCTTGCTCGTAGGACCAGAGACTGCATGTGACTCCACTCCATTTAGGACTGGGAATCAAACGGTAGCTCGCATTACAAAAAACACACTCTGCTTTAGAGAAAAGAGCACTCTTCTACTCTACTGTGTTTCCTATGGGGTCCAAACAGTGAGCTTGCTCAGAACAAAAGAACTGTGCTTCCTACACACGGGCCATATATATTTCACCTCTGCTTAGGAAACTGACAAGAACAGTAGCTCCTCTTCCATCCAATGCACTGTACTTACGGGGAATAGACGCGAGTGCTATTTGCACTGTGTATGGCAATGGGAACACAATAGTGACTCGTCTTACCAGAAAACAACTCTTGCTCGTAGGACAAAAAACTGCATGTGACTCAACTCCATTTAGGCCTGGGAAAAAAACGCTAGCTCGCCTTACAAGAAACACACTCTGCTTTTGAGAAAAGAGAACTCTTCTTCTCTACTGTGTTTCCTCTGGGGTCCGAAGAGTGACCTTGCTCAGAACAAAAGAACTGTGCTTCCTACACTCACGGCCATATCTAGTTCAATTCTGCTTAGGAACCTGACAAGAACAGTAGATCCTCTACAGTCCAATACACTGTACTTGCTGGGAACAGACGCCAGTGCTATTAGTCCTGTGTATGGCAATGGCAGCAAAATAGTGACTCTTCTTACCAGAAAACAACTCTTGCTCGTAGGACCAGAAACTGCATGTGTTTCAACTCCATTTAGGACTGGGAAACAAATGCTAGCTCGCCTTACATGAAACACACTCTGCATTTGAGAAAAGAGCACTCTTCTACTCTATTGTGTTTCCTATCGGGTCCGAAGAGTGAGCTTGCTCAGAACAAACGAACTGTGCTTCCTACACACACGGGCCATATCTAGTTCAACTCTGCTTAGGAAACCAACAAGAACAGTAGCTCTTCTTCAGTCCAATACACTGTACTTGCGGGGAACAGACGCCAGTGCTATTTGCACTGTGTATGGCATTGGAGCACAATACTGACTTGTCTTACCAGAAAACAACTCTTGCTCATAGGACAAAAAACTGCATGTGACTCAACTCCATTTAGGACTGGGAAACAAACGCTAGCTCGACTTCCAAGAAACACACTCTGCTTTTGAGAAAAGAGCACTCTTCTACTCTACTGTGTTTCCTATGTGTTCCGAACAGTGAGCGTGCTCAGAACAAAAAAAACTGTGCTTCCTACACACACGGCCATATCTAGTTCAAGTCTGCTTAGGAACCTGACAAGAACAGTAGATCCTATTCAGTCCAATACACTGTACTTGCTGGGAACAGACGCCAGTGCTATTTGTCCTTTGTATGTCAATGACAGCACATTAGTGACTCTTCTTACCAGAAAACAACTCTTGCTCGTAGGACCAGAAACTGCATGTGATTCAACTCCATTTAGGACTGGAAAACAAATTCTAGCTCGCTTTACAAGAAAAAAACTCTGCTTTTGAGAAAAGAGCACTCTTCTACTCTACTGTGTTTCCTATAGGGCCAGAATAGTGAGCTTGCTCAGAACAAAAGTACTGTGCTTCCTACACACGGGCCATATCTAGTTCAACTCTGCTTAGGAAACTGACAAGAACAGTAGCTCCTCTTCAGTCCGATACACTGTACTTGCTGGGAACAGACGCGAGTGCTATTTGCACTGTGTATGGCAATGGGAGTGCAATAGTGACTTTCTTTACCAGAAAACAACTCTTGCTCGTAGGACCAGAAACTGCATGTGATTCAACTCCATTTAGGACTGGGAAACAAATGCTAGATCGCCTTACATGAAACACACTCTGCTTTTGAGAAAAGAGCACACTTCTACTCTACTGTTCTTCCTATGGCGTCCGAACAGTGAGCTTGCTCAGAACAAAAGAACTGTGCTTCCTACACACACGGGCCATATCTAGTTCAACTCTGCTTAGGAAACTGAGAAGAACAGTAGCTCCTATTCAGTCCAATACACTGTACTTGCTGGGAACAGACAGGAGGGCTATTTGCACTGTGTATGGCAATGGGAGCGCCTTAGTTACTTTCCTTACCAGAAAACAACTCTTGCTCGTAGGACCAGAAACTGCATGTGACTCAACTCCATTTAGGACTGGGAAACAAACGCTAGCTCGACTTCCAAGAAACACACTCTGCTTTTGAGAAAAGAGCACTCTTCTACTCTACTGTGTTTCCTATGGGGTCCGAACAGTGAGCCTGCTCAGAACAAAAGAACTGTGCTTCCTACATACACGACCATATCTAGTTCAATTCTGCTTAGGAACTTGACAAGAACAGTAGATCCTCTTCAGTCCAATACACTGTACTTGCTGGGAACAGACGCCAGTGCTATTTGTCCTGTGTATGTCAATGGCAGCGCAATTGTGACTCTTCTTACTATAAAACAACTCTTGCTCGTAGGACCAGAAACTGCATGTGATTCAACTCCATTTAGGACTGGGAAACAAAACCTAGCTCACCTTACAAGAAACACACTCTGCTTTTGTGGAAAGAACACTCTTCTACTCTACTGTGTTTCCTATAGGGCCAGAACAGTGAGCTCTCTCAGAACAAAAGAACTGTGCTTCCTACACACGGGCCATATCTAGTTCAACTCTGCTTAGGAAACTGACAAGAACAGTAGCTCCTCTTAAGTCCGATACACCGTACATGCTGGGAAAAGACGCAAGTGCTATTTGCCTTGTGTAGGGCAATGGGAGCACAATAGAGACTTTCCTTACCAGAAAACCACTCTTGTTCGTAGGACCAGAAACTGCATGGGATTAAACTCCATTTAGGACTAGGAAACAAACGCTAGCTTGCCTTACAAAAACACACTCTGCTTTTGAGAAAAGAGCACGCATCTACTCTACTGTGTTTCCTATAGGGCCAGAACAGTGAGCTTGCTCAGAACTTAAGAACTGTGCTTCCTACACACACGGGCCATATCATGTTCAACTCTGCTTAGGAAACTGACAAGAACAGTAGCTCCTCTTCAGTCAGATACACTACTTGCTGGGAACAGACGCGGGAGCTATTTGCACTGTGTATGGCGAGGGGAGCACAATAGTGACTTTCCTTACCAGAAAACAACTCTTGCTCTTAGGACCAGAAACTGCATGTGATTCAACTCCATTTAGGACTGGGAAACAAACGCTAGCTCGCCTTACAAGAAACACACTCTGGTTTAGAGAAAAGAGCACTCTTCTACTCTACTGTGTTTCCTATGGGGCCAGAACAGTGAGCTTGCTCAGAACAAAAGAACTGTGCTTCCTACACACGGGCCATATCTAGTTCAACTCTGCTTAGGAAACTGACAAGAACAGTAGCTCCTCTTCAGTCCGGTACACTGTACTTGCTGGGAACAGACGGGAGGGCTATTTGCACTGTGTAGGGCAATGGGAGCGCAATAGTGACTTTCCTTACCAGAAAACAACTCTTGCTCGTAGGACCAGAAACTGCATGTGATTCCACTCCATTTAGGACTGGGAAACAAATGCTAGCTCGCCTTACAAGAAACACACTCTGCTTTAGAGAAAAGAGCACTCTTCTACTCTACTGTGTTTCCTGTGGGGTCCAAACAGTGAGCTTGCTCAGAACAAAAGAACTGTGCTTAATACACACACGGACCACAACTAGTTCAACTCTGCTTAGGAAACTGACAAGAATAGTAGCTCCTATTCAGTCCAATACACTGTACTTGCTGGGAAAAGACGCGAGTACTATTTACCTTGTGTAGGGCAATGGGAGCGCAATAGTGACTTTCCTTACCAGAAAACAACTCTTGTTCGTAGGACCAGAAACTGCATGGGATTCAACTCAATTTAGGACTGGGAAACAAACTCTATCTCGCTTTACAAGAAACACACTCTGCTTTTGAGAAAAGAGCACTCTTCTACTCTACTGTGTTTCCTATGGGGCCAGAACAGTGAGCTTGCTCAGAACATAAGAACTGTGCTTCCTACACACACGGGCCATATCTAGTTCAACTCTGCTTAGGAAACTGACAAGAACAGTAGCTCCTCTTCAGTCCGATTCACTGTAATTGTGGAGAACAGAAGCGAGTGATATTTGCACTGTGTATGGCAATTGGAGCACAATAGTGACTTGTCTTACCAGAAAACAACTCTTGCTCGTTGGCCAAAAAACTGCATGTGACTCAACTCCATTTAGGACTGGGAAACAAACGCTAGCTCGACTTCCAAGAAACACACTCTGCTTTTGAGAAAAGAGCACTCTTCTACTCTACTGTGTTTCCTATGTGTTCCGAACAGTGAGCTTGCTCAGAACAAAAAAAAAAAACTGTGCTTCCTACACACACGGCCATATCTAGTTCAAGTCTGCTTAGAACCTGACAAGAACAGTAGATCCTATTCAGTCCAATACACTGTACTTGCTGGGAACAGACGCCAGTGCTATTTGTCCTGTGTATGTCAATGACAGCACAATAGTGACTCTTCTTACCAGAAAACAACTCTTGCTCGTAGGACCAGAAACTGCATGTGATTCAACTCCATTTAGGACTGGGAAACAAACTCTAGCTCGCTTTACAAGAAACACACTCTGCTTTTGAGAAAAGAGCACTCTTCTACTCTACTGTGTTTCCTATAGGGCCAGAACAGTGAGCTTGCTCAGAACAAAAGAACTGTGCTTCCTACACACACGGACTATATCTAGTTCAACTCTGCTTAGGAAACTGAGAAGAACAGTATCTCCTCTTCTGTCCAATACACTGTACTTGCTGGGAACAGACGGGAGGGCTATTTGCACTGTGTATGGCAATGGGAGCACAATAGTGACTTTTCTTACCAGAAAACAACTCTTGCTCGTAGGACCAGAAACTGCATGTGATTCCACTCCATTTAGGACTGGGAAACAAATGCTAGCTCGCCTTACAAAAACACACTCTGCTTTTGAGAAAAGAGCACTCTTCTACTCTACTGTGTTTCCTATGGTGTCCGAACATTGAGCTTGCTCAGAACAAAAGAACTGTGCTTCCTACACACATGGCCATATCTAGTTCAATTCTGCTTAGGAACCTGACAAGAACAGTAGATCCTCTTCAATCCAATACACTGTACGTGCTGGGAACAGACGCCAGGGCTATTTGTCCTGTGTATGGCAATGGCAGCACAATAGTGACTCTTCTTATCATAAAACAACTCTTGCTCGTAGGACCAGAAACTGCGTGTGATTCAACTCCATTTAGGACTGGGAAACAAAAGCTAGCTCACCTTACAGAAACACACTCTGCTTTAGAGAAAAGAGCACTCTTCTACTCTACTGTGTTTCCTATAGGGCCAGAACAGTGAGAATGCTCAGAACAAAGAACTGTGCTTCCTACACACGAGCCATATCTAGTTCAACTCTGCTTAGGAAACTGACAGGAACAGTAGCTCCTCTTCAGTCCGATACACTTTACTTGCTGGGAACAGACGCGAGTGCTATTTGCACTGTGTATGGCAATGGGAGCGCAATAGTGACTTTCCTTTCCAGAAAACAATTCTTGCTCGTAGGACCAGAAACTGCATGTGATTCAACTCCATTTAGGACTGGGAAACAAATGCTAGCTCGCCTTACATGAAACACACTCTGCTTTTGAGAAAAGAGCACTCTTCTACTCTACTGTGTTTCTTATGGGGTCCGAACAGTGAGCTTGCTCAGAACAAAAGAACTGTGCTTCGTACACACACGGGCCATATCTAGTTCAACTCTGCTTAGGAAATTGACAAGAACACTAGCTCCTCTTCAGTCCCTTACACAGTACTTTCGGGGAACAGACGAGAGTGCTATTTGCACTGTGTATGGCAATTGGAGCACAATAGTGACTTGTCTTACCAGAAAAAAACTGTTGCTCGTAGAACAAAAAACTGCATGTGACTCAACTCCATTTAGGACTGGGAAACAAATGCTAGCTCGACTTCCAAGAAACACACTCTGCTTTTGAGAAAAGAGCACTCTACTACTCTACTGTGTTTCCTATATGTTCCGAACAGTGAGCTTCCTCAGAACAAAAAAACTGTGCTTCCTACACACACGGCCATATCTAGTTCAACTCTGTTTAGGAAACTGACAAGAACAGTAGCTCCTATTCACTCCAATACACTGTACTTGCTGGGAAATGACTCGAGTGCTATATGCCTTGTATAGGGTAATGGGAGCGCAATAGTGACTTTCCTTACCATAAAACAACTCTTGCTCGTGGGACCAGAAACTGCTTGTGATTAAACTCCATTTAGGACTAGGAAACAAACGCTAGCTCGCCTTACAAAAACACACTCTGCTTTTGAGAAAAGAGCACTCTTCTACTCTACTGTGTTTCCTATGGTGTTCGAACACTGAGCTTGCTCAGAACAAAAGAACTGTGCTTCCTACACACATGGCCATATCTAGTTTAATTCTGCTTAGGAACCTGACAATAACAGTAGATCCTCTTCAGTCCAATACACTGTACGTGCTGGGAACATACACCAGTGCTATTTGTCCTGTGTATGGCAATGGCAGCACAATAGTGACTCTACTTACCATAAAACAACTCTTGATCGTAGGACCAGAAACTGCATGTGATTCAACTCCATTTAGGACTGGGAAACAAAAGCTAGCTCACCTTACAGAAACACAAACTGCTTTAGAGAAAAGAGCACTCTTCTACTCTACTGTGTTTCCTATAGGGCCAGAACAGTGAGCTTGCTCAGAAGAAAGAACTGTGCTTCCTACACACGGGCCATATCTAGTTCAACTAAGCTTAGGAAACTGACAAGAACAGTAGCTCCTCTTCAGTCCGATACACTGTACTTGCAGGGTATAGACGCGAGTGCTATTTGCACTGTGTATGGCAATTGGAGCACAATAGTGACTCGCCCTACCAGAAAACAACTCTTGCTCGTAGGACAAAAACCTGCATGTGACTCAACTCCATTTAGGACTGGGAAACAAACACTAGCTCGCCTTACAAGAAACACACTCTGCTTTTGAGAAAAGAGCACTCTTCTACTATACTGTGTTTCCTATGGGGTCCGAACACTGAGCTTGCTCAGAACAAAAGAACTGTGCTTCCTACACACACGGCCATATCTAGTTCAATTC
This sequence comes from Peromyscus eremicus, assembly GCF_949786415.1. Lineage (NCBI taxonomy): Eukaryota > Metazoa > Chordata > Mammalia > Rodentia > Cricetidae > Peromyscus > Peromyscus eremicus. The sequence goes on along the minus strand of NW_026735591.1, from coordinate 47,400 downwards.
TGCTTAGGAACCTGACAAGAACAGTAGGTTCTCTTCAGTCCGATACACTGTACTTGCTGGGAACAGACGCCAGTGCTATTTGTCCTGTGTATGGCAATGGCGGCGCAATAGTGACTCTTCTTACCATAAAACAACTCTTGCTCGTAGGACCAGAAACTTCAAGTAAATTCAACTCCATTTAGGACTGGGAAACAAAAGCTAGCTCACCTTACAAGAAACACACTCTGCTTTAGAGAAAAGAGCACTCTTCTACTCTGCTGTGTTTCCTATAGGGCCAGAACAGTGAGCTTGCTCAGAACAAAAGAACTGTGCTTCCTACACACACGGGCCATATCTAGTTCAACTCTACTTAGGAAACTGACAAGAACAGTAACTCCTATTCAGTCCAATACACTGTACTTGCTGGGAAAAGACGCGAGTGCTATTTGCCTTGTGTAAGTCAATGGGCACGCAATAGTGACTTTCCTTTCCAGAAAACAACTCTTGTTCTTAGGACCAGAAACTGCATGTGACTCAAATCCATTTAGGACTGGGAAACAAATGCTAGCTCGCCTTACAAGAAACACACTCTGCTTTTGAGAAAAGAGCACTCTTCTCCTCTACTGTGTTTCCTATGGGGTCTGAACAGTGAGCTTGCTCAGAACAAAAGAACTGTGCTTCCTACACACGGGCCATATCTAGTTCAACTCTGCTTAGGAAACTGACAAGAACAGTAGCTCCTCTTCAGTCCGATAGACTGTACTTGCTGGGAACAGACGCGAGTGCTATTTGCACTGTGTATGGCAAAGGGAGCGCAATAGTGACTTTCCTTACCAGAAAACAACTCTTGCTTGTAGGACCAGAAATTGCATGTGATTCAATTCCATTAGGACTGGGAAACAAATGCTAGCTCGCTTTACATGAAACACACTCTGCTTTTGAGAAAAGAGCACTCTTCTACTCTACTGTTTTTCCTATGGGGTCCGAACAGTGAGCTTGATCAGAACAAAACAACTGTGCTTCCTACACACGGGCCATATCTAGTTCAACTCTGCTTCGGAAACTGACAAGAACACTAGCTCCTCTTCAGTCCAATACACTGTACTTGCTGGGAACAGACGTGAGTGCTATTTTCACTTTGTATGGCAATTGGAGCACAATAGTGACTTTTCTTACCAGAAAACAACTCTTGCTCGTAGGACAAAAAACTGCATGTGACTCAACTCCATTTAGGACTGGGAAAAAAAACGCTAGCTCGACTTCCAAGAAACACACTCTGCTTTTGAGAAAAGAGCACTCTTCTACTCTACTGTGTTTTCTATGTGTTCCGAACAGTGAGCTTGCTCAGAACAAAAAAACTGTGCTTCCTACACACACGGCCATATCTATTTCAAGTCTGCTTAGGAACCTGACAAGAACAGTAGATCCTCTTCAGTCCATTACACTGTACTTGCTGGGAACAGACGCCAGTGCTACTTGACCTGTGTATGGCAATGGCAGAGCAATAATGACTCTTCTTACCATAAAACAACTCTTGCTCATAGTACTAGAAACTGCATGTGATTCAACTACATTTAGGACTGGGAAACAAACGCTAGCTCGCCTTACAAGAAAAACACTCTGCTTTAGAGAAAAGAGCACTCTTCTACTCTACTGTATTTCCTTTAGAGCTAGAACAGTGACCTTACTCAGAACAAAAGAACTGTGCTTCCTACACAGGGCCATAACAAGTTCAACTCTGCTTAGGAAACTGACAAGAACAGTAGCTCCTCTTCTGTCCAATACACTGTACTTGCTGGGAACAGACGCGATGCTATTTGGACTGTGTATGGCAATGGGAGCGCAATAGTGACTTTCCTTACCAGAAAACAACTCTTGTTCGTAGGACCAGAAACTGCATGTGATTCAACTCCATTTAGGACTTGGAAACAAACGCTAGCTCGCCTTACAAAAACACACTCTGCTTTTGAGAAAAGAGCACTCTTCTACTCTACTGTGTTTCCTATGGTGTCCGAACAGTGAGCTTGCTCAGAACAAAAGAACTGTGCTTCCTACACACACGGCCATATCTAGTTCAATTCTGCTTAGGAACCTGACAAGAACAGTAGATCCTCTTCAATCCAATACACTGTACTTGCTGGGAACAGACGCCAGTGCTATTTGTCCTGTGTATGGCAATGGCAGCGCAATAGTGACACTTCTTACCATAAAACATCTCTTGCTCGTAGGACCAGAAACTGCATGTGATTCAACTCCATTTTGGACTGGGAAACAAATGCTAACTCGCCTTACAAGAAACACACTCTGCTTTAGAGAAAAGAGCACTCTTCAACTCTACTGTGTTTCCTATGTGGTCTGAACAGTGAGCTTGCTCAGAGCAAAAGAACTGTGCTTCCTACACACACGGGCTATATCTAGTTCAACTCTGCTTAGGAAACTGAGAAGAACAGTAGCTCCTCTTCAGTCCAATACCCTGTACTTGCTGGGAACAGACACGAGTGCTATTTGTCCTGTGTATGGCAATGGCAGCGCAATAGTGATTCTTCTTACCATAAAACAACTCTTGCTCGTAGGACCAGAAACTGCATGTGATTCAACTCCATTTAGGACTGGGAAAGAATCACTAGCTCGCCTTACAAGAAACACACTCTGCTTTAGAGAAAAGAGCACTCTTCTACTCTACTGTGTTTCCTATGAGGTCCAAAGAGTGAGGTGAGCAGAACAAAAGAACTGTGCTTCCTACACACACGGGCCATATCTAGTTCAACTCTGCTTAGGAAACTGACAAGAACAGTAGCTCCTCTTCAGTCCAATACACTGTACTTGCGGGGAACAGACACGAGTGCTATTTGCACTGTGTATGGCAATTGGAGCACAATATTGACTTGTCTTACCAGAAAACAACTGTTGCTCGTACGAACAGAAACTGCATGTGACTCAACTCCATTTAGGACTGGGAAACAAACACTAGCTCGACTTCCAAGAAGCACACTCTGCTTTTGAGAAAAGAGCACTCTTCTACTCTACTGTGTTTCCTATGTGTCCCGAACAGTGAGCTTGCTCAGAACACAAAAACTGTGCTTCCTACACACGGGCCATATCTAGTTCAATTCTACTTAGGAAACTGACAAGAAAAGTAGAACCTCTTCAGTCCAATACACTGTACATGCTGGGAACAGACGCCAGTGCTATTTGCACTGTGTATGGCAATGGGAGCGCAATAGTGACTCTTCTTACCAGAAAAAATCTCTTGCTCGTAGGACCAGAAACTGCACGGTATTCAATTCCATTTCTGACTGGGAAACAAACACTAGCTCGCCTTTCAAGAAACGCACTCTGCTTTTGAGAAAAGAGCACTCTTCTACTCTACAGTGTTTCCTATGGGGTCCAAACAGTGAGCTTGCTAAGAACAAATGAACTGTGCTTCCTACACACACGGGCCATATCTAGTTATACTCTGCTTAGGAAACTGACAAGAACAGTAGCTGCTCTTCAGTCCAATACACCGTACTTGCTGGGAACAGACGCCAGTGCTATTTGCACTGTGTATGACAATGGGAGCGCAATAGTGACTCTTCTTACCAGAAAAAAACTCTTGCTCGTAGGACCAGAAACGGCATGGGATTCAACTCCATTTTTGACTGGGAAGCAAATACTAGCTCGCCTTTCAAGAAACACAATTTAATTTTGAGAAAAGAGCACTCATCTACTCTACTGTGTTTCCTATGGTGTCCGCACAGTGTGCTTTCTCAGAACAAAAGAACTGTGCTTCCAACACACACGAGCCATATCTAGTTCAACTCCTTTTAGGAAAATGACAAGAAGAGTAGCTCCTCTTCAGTCCAATACACTGTACTTGCTGGGAACAGACGCGAGTGCTATTTGCACTATGTATGGCAATGGGAGCGCAATAGTGACTTTCCTTACCAGAAAACAACTCTTGCTCATAAAACCAGAAATTGGATGTGATTCAACTCCATTTAGGACTGGGAAACAAATGCTAGCTCGCCTTACAAGAATCAAACTCTGCTTTTGAGAAAAGAGCACTCTTCTACTCTACTGTGTTTCCTATAGGGCAGAACAGTGAGCTTGAACAGAACAAGAGAACTGTGCTTCCTACACACACGGCCATATCTAGTTCAATTTTGCTTTGAAAACTGAAAAGAACAGTAGATCCTCTTCAGTCCAATACACTGTACATGCTGGGAACAGATGCCAGTGCTATTTGCCCTGTGTATGACAATGGGAGCGCAATAGTGACTCTTCTTACCAGAAAACAACTCTTGCTCGTAGGACCACAAAGTGCATGGGATTCAACTCCATTTAGTACTGGGTAACAAACGCTATCTCGCCTTACAAGACACACTCTGCTTTTGAGAAAAGAGCACGCTTCTACTCTACTGTGTTTCCTATTTGGTCTGAACAGTGAGCTTGCTCAGAACAAAAGAACTGTACTTCCTACACACTCGGGCCATATCTAGTTCAACTCTGCCTAGGAAACTGACAAGAACAGTAGCTGCTCTTCAGTCCAATACACTGTACTTGCTGGGAACAGACGCGAGTGCTATTTGCACTGTGTATGGCAATGGGAGCACAATAGTGACTCTTCTTACCAGAAAACAACTCTTGCTCGTAGGACCACAAACTGCATGGGATTCAACTCCATTTCTGACTGGGAAACAAACACTAGCTAGCCTTTCCAGAAACACAATCAAATTTTGAGAAGAGAGCACTCATCTACTCTACTGTGTTTCCTATGATGTCCGCACAGTGAGCTTTCTCAGAACAAAAGAAGTGTGCTTCCTACACACATGGGCCATATCTGGTTCAAATCCTCTTAGGAAAATGACAAGAACAGTAGCTCCTCTTCAGTCCAATACACTGTACTTGCTGGGAACAGACGCGAGTGCTATTTGCACTCTGTATGGCAATTGGAGTACAACAGGGACTTTCCTTACCAGAAAACAACTCTTGCTCATATGACCAGAAAATGCATGTGATTCAACTCCATTTAGGACTGGGAAACAAACGCTAGCTCGCCTTACAAGAAACACACTCTGCTTTTGAGAAAAGAGCACTCTTCTACTCTTCTGTGTATCCTATAGGGCCAGAACAGTGAGCTTGCTCAGAACAAGAGAACTGTGCTTCCTACACACACGGCCATATCTAGTTCAACTCCTTTTAGGAAAATGACAAGAAGAGTAGCTCTTCTTCAGTCCAATACACTGTACTTGCTGGGAACAGACGCGAGTGCTATTTGTCCAGTTTATGGCAATGGCAGAGCAATAATGACTCTTCTTAACATAAAACAACTCTTGCTCATAGTACTAGAAACTGCATGTGATTCCACTCCATTTAGGACTGGGAAACAAACGCTAGCTCGCCTTACAAGAAACACACTCTGCTTTTGAGAAAAGAGCACGCTTCTACTCTATTGTGTTTCCAATGGGGTCTGAACAGTGAGCTTGCTCAGAACAAAAGAACTGTGCTTCCTACACACACGGCCATATCTAGTTCAACTCTGCTTAGCAAACTGACAAGAACAGTAGCTCCTCTTCAGTCCAATACACTGTACTTGCTGGAAACAGACGCGACTGCTATTTGCACTGTCTATGGCAAAGGGAGCGCAATAGTGACTTTCCTTAAGAGAAAACAACTCTTGCTGGTAGGACCAAAAACTGCAAGTGATTCAACTCCATTTATGACTGGAAACAAACGCTAGCTCGCCTTACAAGAAACACACTCTGCTTTTGAGAAAAGAGCACTCTTCTACTCTACTGTGTTTTCTATAGGGCCAGAACAGAGAGCATGCTCAGAACAAAAGAACTGTGCTTCCTACATACACGGCCATAACTAGTTCAATTCTGCTTAGGAACCTGACAAGAACAGTAGGTTCTCTTCAATCCAATACACCGTACATGCTGGGAACCGACGCCAGTGCTATTTGCCCTGTGTATGACAATGGGAGCGCAATATTGACTCTTCTTACCAGAAAACAACTCTTGCTCATAGGACCAGAAACTGCATGTGATTCAACGCCATTTAGGACTGGGAAAAAAACGCTAGCTCACCTTACAAGAAACACAATCTGCTTTTGAGAAAAGAGCACTCTTCTTCTCTACTGTGTTTCCTATGTGTTCCGCACAGTGAGCTTGCTCAGAACAAAAGAACTGTGCTTCCTACACACAAGGACCATATGTAGTTCTACTCTGCTTAGGAAACTGACAAGAACAGTAGCTCCTCTTCAGTCCAATACACTGTACTTGCTGGGAAAAGACGCGAGTGCTATTTGCCCTGTGTATGGCAATGGGAGCGCAATAGTGACTTTCCTTACCAGAAAACAACTCTTGTTCGTAGGACCAGAAACTGCATGTGATTCAACTCCATTTAGGACTGGGAAACAAACGCTAGCTCGCCTTACAAGAAACACACTCTGCTTTTGAGAAAAGAGCACTTTTCTACTCTACTGTGTTTCCTATAGGGCCAGAACACTGAGCTTGCTCAGAACATAATAACTGTGCTTCCTAAACCCACGGGCAATATCTAGTTCAACTCTGCTTAGGAAACTGACAAGAACAGCAGCTCCTCTTCAGTCCGATACACTGTACTTGCTGAGAACAGACGTGAGTGCTATTTGCACTGTGTATGGAAATTGGAGCACAATAGTGACTCATCTTACCAGAAAACAACTCTTGCTCGTACGAACAGAAACTGCATGTGACTCAACTCCATTTAGGACTGGGAAACAAACTCTAGCTCACCTTACAAGAAACACACTCTGTTTTTGAGAAAAGAGCACTCTTCTACTCTGCTGTGTTTCCTATAGGGCCACAACAGTTAGCTTGCTCAGAACAAATGAACTGTGCTTCCTAGACACACGGGCCATATCTAGTTCAACTCTGCTTAGGAAACTGAGAAGAACAGTAGCTCCTCTTCAGTCCAATACACTGTACTTGTTGGGAACAGACGCATGTGCTATTTGCACTGTGTTTGGCAATGGGAGCGCAATAGTGACTTTCCTTACCAGAAAACAACTCTTGCTCGTAGGACCTGAAACTGCATGGGATTCAACTCCATATAGGACTGGGAAAAAAACGCTAGCCCGCCTTACAAGAAACACACTCTGCTTTTGAGAAAAGAGTACTCCTCTACACTACTGTGTTTCCTATGGGGTCCGAACAGTGAGCTTGCTTAGAAAAAAATAACTAGGCTTCCTACACACACGGGCCATATCTAGTTCAACTCTGCTTAGGAAACTGACAAGAACAGTAGCTCCTCTTCAGTCCAATACACTGTACTTGCTGGGAACCGACGCCAAAGCTATTTGCACTGTGTATGACATTGTGAGCACAATAGTGATTCTTCTTACCAGAAAACAACTCTTGCTCGTAGGACCAGAAACTGCATGGGATTCAACTCCATTTAGGACTGGGAAACAAACGCTAGCTCGCCTACAAGAAACACACTCTGCTTTTGAGAAAAGAGCACTCATCTACTCTACTGGGATTCCTATGGGGTCCGAACAGTGAGCTTGCTCAGAACAAAAGACCTGTGCTTCCTACACACACTGGCCATATCTAGTTCAACTCTGCTTAGGAAACTGACAAGAACAGTAGCTCCTCTTCAGTCCAATACACTGTACTTGCTGGGAACAGAAGCAAGTGCTATTAGAACTGTGTATGTCAATGAGATCGCAATAGTGACTTTCCCTACCAGAAAACATCTCTTGCTTGTAGGACCAGAAACTGAATGTGATTCAACTCCATTTAGGTCTGGGAAACAAACGCTAGCTCGCCTTACAAGAAACACACTCTGCTTTAGAGAAAAGATCACTCTTCTACTCTACTGTGTTTCCTATGGGGTCCGAACAGTGAGCATGCTCAGAACAAAAAACTGTGCTTCCTACATACACGGCCATATCTAGTTCATTTCTGCTTAGAAACCTGAGAAGAACAGTAGATTCTCTTCAGTCCAATACACTGTACATGCTGGGAACCGACGCCAGTGCTATTTGCCCTGTGTATGACAATGGGAGTGCAATAGTGACTTTCCTTACCAGAAAACAACTCTTGCTCATAGGATCAGAAATTGCATGTGATTCAACTCCATTTAGGACTGGGAAAAAAAACGCTAGCTCTCCATGCAAGAAACACACTCTGCTTTTGAGAAAAGAGCACTCTTCTACTCTACTGTGTTTCCTATAGGGCCAGAAGAGTGAGATTGCACAGAACAAAAGAAGTGTGCTTCCTACACACACGGCCATATCTAGTTCAATTCAGCTTAGGAAACTGACAAGAACAGTATACCCTCCACTCAAATACACTGCACATGCTGCGAACAGGCACCAGTGCTATTTGCCCTGTGTATGACAATGGGAGCGCAATAGAGACTCTTCTTACCAGAAAACAACTCTTGCTCGTAGGACCAGAAACTGCAAGTGACTCAACTCCATTTAGGACTGGGAAAGAAACGCTAGCTCGCCTTACAAGAAGCACAGTCTGCTTTTGAGAAAAGAGCACTCTTCTACTCTACTGTGTTTCCTATAGGGCCAGAACAGTGAGCTTGCTCAGAACAAAAGAACTGTGCTTCCTACACACATGGGCCATATCTAATTCAACTTTGCTTAGGTCACTGACAAGAACAGTAGCTCCACTTCAGTCTAATACACTGTACTTGCTGGGAAGAGACGCGAGTGCTATTTGTACTCTCTATGGCAATGGGAGCGCAATAGTTACTCTTCTTACCAGAAAACAACTCTTGCTCTTAGGACGACAAACTGCATGTGACTCACCTCCATTTAGGACTGGGAAACAAACGCTAGCTCTGCTCACAAGAAACACACTCTGCTTTTCAGAAAAGAGCACTCTTCTACTCTACTGTGTTTCCTCTATGGCCAGAACAATGAGCTTGCTCAGAACAAAAGGACTGTGCTTCCTACACACACGGGCCATATCTAATTCAATTCTGCTTAGGAAACTGACGAGAATAGTATACGCTCTTCAGTCAAATACACTGCACTTGCTGGGAACAGACACCAGTGCTATTTGCCCTGTGTATGACAAAGGGAGCACAATAGTGACTCTTCTTACCAGAAAACAACTCTTGCTCATAGGACCAGAAACTGCATGAGACACAACTCCATTTAGGACTTGGAAAGAAACGCTAGCTTGCCTTACAAGAAACACACTCTGCTTTTGAGAAAAGAGCACTCTTCTACTCTACTGTGTTTCCTATAGGGCCAGAACAGTGAACTTGCTAAGAACAAAAGAACTGTGCTTCCTACACACAGGGGCCATATCTAGTTCAACTCTGCTTAGGAAACTGACAAGAACAGTAGCTCCTCTTCAGTCCAATACTCTGTACATGCATAGAACAGATGCCAGTGCTATTTGCACTGTTTCTGGCAATGGGAGCACAATAGTGACTCCTCTTACCAGAAAAATCTCTTGCTCGTAGGACCAGAAGCTGCACGGGATTCAATTCCATTTCTGACTGGGAAACAAACACTAGCTCGCCTTTCAATAAACACACTCTGCTTTTGAGAAAAGAGCACTCTTCTACTCTACTGTGTTTCCAATGGGGTCCAAACAGTGAGCTTGCTCAGAACAAAAGAACTGTGCTTTCTACACACATGGCCATATCTAGTTCAATTCTGCGTAGGAACCTGACAAGAACAGTAGATCCTCTTCAGTCCAATGCACTGTACTTCCTGTGATCAGATGCCAGTGCTATTTGCCCTGTGTATGACAATGGGAGCACAATAGTGACTCTTCTTACCAGAAAACAACTCTTGCTCGTAGGACCAGAAACTGCATGGGATTCAACTCCATTTAGGACTGGGAAACAAACGCTAACTCGCCTTACAAGAAACACAATCTGCTTTTGAGAAAAGAGCAATCTTCTACTCTACTGTGTTTCCTATAAGGCCAGAACAGTAAACTTGCTCAGAACAAAAGAACTGTGCTTCCTACACACGGGCCATAACTAGTTCAACTCTGCTTAGGAAAATGACAAGAACAGTAGCTCCTCTTCAGTCCAATACACTGTACTTGCTGGGAACAGACGCGAGTGCTATTTGCACTGTGTATGGCAATGAGAGCACAATAGTGACTTTCCTTAACAGAAAACAACTCTTGCTCCTAGGAACACAAACTGCATGTGATTCAACGCCATTTAGGACTGGGAAACAAACGCTAGCTCGCCTTACAAGAAACACTCTCTGCTTTTTAGAAAAGAGCACTCTTCTACTCTACTGTGTTTCCTATGGGGTCCGAACAGTGAGCTTGCTCAGAACAAAAGAACTGTGCTTCCTACACACACGGCCATATGTAGTTCAATTCTGCTTAGAAACCTGACAAGAACAGTAGATCCTCTTCAATCCAATACACTGTACTTGCTGGGAAGAGATGCCAGTGCTATTTGTCCTGTGTATGGCAATGGCAGCGCAATAGTGACTATTCTTACCATAAAACAACTCTTGCTCATAGGACCAGAAACTGCATGTGATTCCACTCCATTTAGGACTGAGACACAAACGCTAGCTCACCTTATAAGAAACACACTCTGCTTTTGAGAAAAGAGCACTCTTCTACTCTACTGTGTTTCCTATGGTGTCCAAACAGTGAACTTGCTCAGAACAAAATAACTGTGCTTCCTACACACAAGGACCATATGTAGTTCAACTCTGCTTAGGAAACTGACAAGAACAGTACCTCCTATTCAGTCCAATACACTGTACTTGCTGGGAAAAGACGCGAGTGCTATTTGCCCTGTGTATGACAATGGGAGCACAATAGTGACTTTCCTTACCAGAAAACAACTCTTGTTTGTAGGACCAGAAACTGCATGTGATTCAACTCCATTTAGGACTGGGAAACAAACGCTAGCTCGCCTTACAAGAAACACAGTCTGCTTTTGAGAAAAGAGCACTTTTCTACTCTACTGTGTTTCCTATAGGGCCAGAACACTGAGCTTGCTCAGAACATAATAACTGTGCTTCCTAAACCCACGGGCAATATCTAGTTCAACTCTGCTTAGGAAACTGACAAGAACAGCAGCTCCTCTTCAGTCCGATACACTGTATTGCTGAGAACAGACGTGAGTGCTATTTGCACTGTGTATGGAAATTGGAGCACAATAGTGACTCATCTTACCAGAAAACAACTCTTGCTCGTACGAACAGAAACTGCATTTGACTCAACTCCATTTAGGACTGAGAAACAAACTCTAGCTCACCTTACAAGAAACACACTCTGCTTTTGAGAAAAGAGCACTCTTCTACTCTGCTGTGTTTCCTATAGGGCCACAACAGTTAGCTTGCTCAGAACAAATGAACTGTGCTTCCTAGACACACGGGCCATATCTAGTTCAACTCTGCTTAGGAAACTGAGAAGAACAGTAGCTCCTGTTCAGTCCAATACACTGTACTTGTTGGGAACAGACGCATGTGCTATTTGCACTGTGTTTGGCAATGGGAGCGCAATAGTGACTTTCCTTACCAGAAAACAACTCTTGCTCGTAGGACCTGAAACTGCATGGGATTCAACTCCATATAGGACTGGGAAAAAAACGCTAGCCCGCCTTACAAGAAACACACTCTGCTTTTGAGAAAAGAGTACTCCTCTACACTACTGTGTTTCCTATGGGGTCAGAACAGTGAGCTTGCTTAGAAAAAAATAACTGGGCTTCCTACACACACGGGCCATATCTAGTTCAACTCTGCTTAGGAAACTGACAAGAACAGTAGCTCCTCTTCAGTCCAATACACTGTACTTGCTGGGAACCGACGCCAAAGCTATTTGCACTGTGTTTGACATTGTGAGCGCAATAGTGATTCTTCTTACCAGAAAACAACTCTTGCTTGTAGGACCAGAAACTGCATGGAATTCAACTCCATTTAGGACTGGGAAACAAACGCTAGCTCGCCTACAAGAAACACACTCTGCTTTTGAGAAAAGAGCACTCATCTACTCTACTGGGTTTCCTATGGGGTCCGAACAGTGAGCTTGCTCAGAACAAAAGACCTGTGCTTCCTACACACACTGGCCATATCTAGTTCAACTCTGCTTAGGAAACTGACAAGAACAGTAGCTCCTCTTCAGTCCAATACACTGTACTTGCTGGGAACAGAAGCAAGTGCTATTAGAACTGTGTATGTCAATGAGATCGCAATAGTGACTTAGCCTACCAGAAAACATCTCTTGCTTGTAGGACCAGAAACTGAATGTGATTCAACTCCATTTAGGTCTGGGAAACAAACGCTAGCTCGCCTTATAAGAAACACACTCTGCTTTAGAGAAAAGATCACTCTTCTACTCTACTGTGTTTCCTATGGGGTCCGAACAGTGAGCATGCTCAGAACAAAAAACTGTGCTTCCTACATACACGGCCATATCTAGTTCATTTCTGCTTAGAAACCTGAGAAGAACAGTAGATTCTCTTCAGTCCAATACACTGTACATGCTGGGAACCGACGCCAGTGCTATTTGCCCTGTGTATGACAATGGGAGTGCAATAGTGACTTTCCTTACCAGAAAACAACTCTTGCTCATAGGATCAGAAACTGCATGTGATTCAACTCCATTTAGGACTGGGAAAAAAAACGCTAGCTCTCCATGCAAGAAACACACTCTGCTTTTGAGAAAAGAGCACTCTTCTACTCTACTGTGTTTCCTACAGGGCCAGAAGAGTGAGATTGCACAGAACAAAAGAGGTGTGCTTCCTACACACACGGCCATATCTAGTTCAATTCAGCTTAGGAAACTGACAAGAACAGTATACCCTCCACTCAAATACACTGCACATGCTGCGAACAGGCACCAGTGCTATTTGCCCTGTGTATGACAATGGGAGCGCAATAGAGACTCTTCTTACCAGAAAACAACTCTTGCTCGTAGGACCAGAAACTGCAAGTGACTCAACTCCATTTAGGACTGGGAAAGAAACGCTAGCTCGCCTTACAAGAAGCACAGTCTGCTTTTGAGAAAAGAGCACTCTTCTACTCTACTGTGTTTCCTATAGGGCCAGAACAGTGAGCTTGCTCAGAACAAAAGAACTGTGCTTCCTACACACATGGGCCATATCTAATTCAACTTTGCTTAGGTCACTGACAAGAACAGTAGCTCCTCTTCAGTCTAATATACTGTACTTGCTGGGAAGAGACGCGAGTGCTATTTGTACTCTCTATGGCATTGGGAGCACAATAGTGACTCTTCTTACCAGAAAACAACTCTTGCTCTTAGGACGACAAACTGCATGTGACTCACCTCCATTTAGGACTGGGAAACAAACGCTAGCTCTGCTCACAAGAAACACACTCTGCTTTTCAGAAAAGAGCACTCTTCTACTCTACTGTGTTTCCTCTATGGCCAGAACAATGAGCTTGCTCAGAACAAAAGGACTGTGCTTCCTACACACACGGGCCGTATCTAATTCAATTCTGCTTAGGAAACTGACGAGAATAGTATACGCTCTTCAGTCAAATACACTGCACTTGCTGGGAACAGACACCAGTGCTATTTGCCCTGTGTATGACAAAGGGAGCGCAATAGTGACTCTTCTTACCAGAAAACAACTCTTGCTCATAGGACCAGAAACTGCATGAGACACAACTCCATTTAGGACTTGGAAAGAAACGCTAGCTTGCCTTACAAGAAACACACTCTGCTTTTGAGAAAAGAGCACTCTTCTACTCTACTGTGTTTCCTATAGGGCCAGAACAGTGAACTTGCTAAGAACAAAAGAACTGTGCTTCCTACACACAGGGGCCATATCTAGTTCAACTCTGCTTAGGAAACTGACAAGAACAGTAGCTCCTCTTCAGTCCAATACTCTGTACATGCATAGAACAGATGCCAGTGCTATTTGCACTGTTTCTGGCAATGGGAGCACAATAGTGACTCTTCTTACCAGAAAAATCTCTTGCTCGTAGGACCAGAAGCTGTACGGGATTCAATTCCATTTCTGACTGGGAAACAAACACTAGCTCGCCTTTCAATAAACACACTCTGCTTTTGAGAAAAGAGCACTCTTCTACTCTACTGTGTTTCCAATGGGGTCCAAACAGTGAGCTTGCTTAGAACAAAAGAACTGTGCTTTCTACACACATGGCCATATCTAGTTCAATTCTGCGTAGGAACCTGACAAGAACAGTAGATCCTCTTCAGTCCAATACACTTTACTTCCTGTAGAGATGCCAGTGCTATTTGCCCTGTGTATGACAATGGGAGCACAATAGTGACTCTTCTTACCAGAAAACAACTCTTGCTCGTAGGACCAGAAACTGCATGGGATTCAACTCCATTTAAGACTGGGAAACAAACGCTAACTCGCCTTACAAGAAACACAATCTGCTTTTGAGAAAAGAGCAATCTTCTACTCTACTGTGTTTCCTATAAGGCCAGAACAGTAAACTTGCACAGAACAAAAGAACTGTGCTTCCTACACACGGGCCATAACTAGTTCAACTCTGCTTAGGAAACTGACAAGAACAGTAGCTCCTCTTCAGTCCAATACACTGTACTTGCTGGGAACAGACGCGAGTGCTATTTGCACTGTGTATGGCAATGAGAGCACAATAGTGACTTTCCTTAACAGAAAACAACTCTTGCTCGTAGGAACACAAACTGCATGTGATTCAACGCCATTTAGGACTGGGAAACAAACGCTAGCTCGCCTTACAAGAAACACTCTCTGCTTTTGAGAAAAGAGCACTCTTCTACTCTACTGTGTTTCCTATGGGGTCCGAACAGTGAGCTTGATCAGAACAAAAGAACTGTGCTTCCTACACACACGGCCATATCTAGTTCAATTCTGCTTAGAAACCTGACAAGAACAGTAGATCCTCTTCAGTCCAATACACTGTACTTGCTGGGAAGAGATGCCAGTGCTATTTGTCCTGTGTATGGCAATGGCAGCGCAATAGTGACTATTCTTACCATAAAACAACTCTTACTCATAGGACCAGAAACTGCATGTGATTCCACTCCATTTAGGACTGAGACACAAACGCTAGCTCACCTTACAAGAAACACACTCTGCTTTAGAGAAAAGAGCACTCTTCTACTCTACTGTGTTTCCTATGGGGTCCAAACAGTGAACTTGCTCAGAACAAAATAACTGTGCTTCCCACACACAAGGACCATATGTAGTTCAACTCTGCTTAGGAAACTGACAAGAACAGTAGCTCCTATTCAGTCCAAAACACTGTACTTGCTGGGAAAAGACGCGAGTGCTATTTGCCCTGTGTATGGCAATGGGAGCGCAATAGTGACTTTCCTTACCAGAAAACAACTCTTGTTCGTAGGACCAGAAACTGCATGTGATTCAACTCCATTTAGGACTGGAAAACAAACGCTAGCTCGCCTTACAAGAAACACACTCTGCTTTTGAGAAAAGAGCAATCTTCTACTCTACTGTGTTTCCTATAAGGCCAGAACAGTGAGCTTGCTCAGAACAAAAGAACTGTGCTTCCTACACACGGGCCATAACTAGTTCAACTCTGCTTAGGAAACTGACAAGAACAGTAGCTCCTCTTCAGTCCAATACACTGTACTTGCTGGGAACAGACGCGAGTGCTATTTGCACTGTGTATGGCAATGAGTGCGCAATAGTGACTTTCCTTAACAGAAAACAGCTCTTGCTCCTAGGAACACAAACTGCATGTGATTCCACTCCATTTAGGACTGGGAAACAAACGCTAGCTCGCCTTACAAGAAACACACTCTGCTTTTGAGAAAAGAGCACTCTTCTACTCTACTGTGTTTCCTATGGGGTCCGAACAGTGAGCTTGCTCAGAACAAAAGAACTGTGCTTCCTACACACACGGCCATATCTAGTTCAATTCTACTTAGGAACCTGACAAGAACAGTAGATTCTCTTCAGTCCGATACACTGTACTTGCTGGGAACAGACGCGAGTGCTATTTGCACAGTGTATGGCAATGGGAACGCAATGTGACTTTCCTTACCAGAAAACAAATCTTGTTCTTAGGAACTGAAACTGCATGTGATTCAACTCCATTTAGGACTAGGAAACAAACACTAGCTTGCCTTACAAGAAACACACTCTGCTTTAGAGAAAAGAGCACTCTTCTACTCTACTGTGTTTCCTATAGGGCCAGAACAGTGAGCTTGCTCAGAACATAAGAACTGTGCTTCCTACACACACGGGCCATATCTAGTTCAACTCTGCTTAGGAAACTGACAAGAACAGTAGCTCCTCTTCAGTCCGATACACAGTACTTGCTGGGAACAGACAGGAGTGCTCTTTGCACTGTGTATGGCAATGGGAGCGCAATAGTGACTTTCCTTACCAGAAAACAACTCTTGCTCGTAGTACCAGAAACTGCATGTGATTCAACTCCATTTAGGAATGGGAAACAAACGCTAGCTCGCCTTACAATAAACACACTCTGCTTTAGAAAAAGAGCACTCTTCTACTCTACTGTGTTTCTTACAGGGCCAGAACAGAGAGCTTGCTCAGAACAAAAGAATTGTGCTTCCCACACACGGGCCATATCTAGTTCAACTCTGCTTAGGAAACTGACAAGAACAGTAGATCCTCTTCAGTCCAATACACTGTACTTGCTGGGAACAGACGCGAGTGCTATTTGCACAGTGTATGGCAATGGGAGCGCAATGTGACTTTCCTTACCAGAAAACAACTCTTGTTCTTAGGGCCTGAAACTGCATGTGATTCAACTCCATTTAGGAGTAGGAAACAAACGCTAGCTTGCCTTACAAGAAACACACTCTGCTTTTGAGAAAAGAGCACTCTTCTACTCTACTGTGTTTCCTATAGGGCCAGAACAGTGAGCTTGCTCAGAACATAAGAACTATGCTTCCTACACACACGGGCCTTATCTAGTTCAACTCTGCTGAGGAACCTGACAAGAACAGTAGCTCCTCTTCAGTCCCATACACTGTACTTGCTGGGAATAGACGGGAGTGCTATTTGCACTGTGTATGGCAATGGGAGCGCAATAGTGACTTTCCTTACCAGAAAACAACTCTTGCTCGTAGGACCACAAACTGCATGTGATTCAACTCACTTTAGGACTGGGAAACAAACACTAGTTCGCCTTACAAGAAACACACTCTGCATTAGAGAAAAGAGCACTCTTCTACTCTACTGTGTTTCCTATAGGGCCAGAACAGTGAGCTTGCTCAGAACAAAAGAACTGTGCTTCCAACACATGGGCCATATCTAGTTCAACTCTACTTAAGAAACTGACAAGAAAAGTAGCTCCTCTTCAGTCCCATACACTGTACTTTCTGGGAACCGACGCGAGTGCTGCTTGCACTGTCTGCGGCAATGGGAGCACAATAGTGACTTTCCTTACCAGAAAACAACTCTTGCTCGTAGGACCAGAAACCGCATGTGATTCAACTCCATTTAGGACTGGGAAACAAATGATAGCTCGCCTTACATGAAACACACTCTGCTTTTGAGAAAAGAGCACTCTTCTGCTCTACTGTGTTTCCTATGGGGTCTGAACAGTGAGCTTGCTCAGAACAAAAGAACTGTGCTTCCTACACACACGGGCCATATCTAGTTCAACTCTGCTTAGGAACCTGACAAGAACAGTAGCTCCTCTTCAGTCCAATACACTGTACTTGCTGGGAACAGACACATGTGCTATTTGCACTGTGTATGGCAATGGGAGCACAATAATGACTTTCTTTACCAGAAAATATTTCTTGCTCGTAGGACCAGAAACTGTCTGTGATTCAACTCCCTTTAGGACTGGGAAACAAACGCGAGCTCGCCTTACAAGAAACACACTCTGCATTAGAGAAAAGAGCACTCTTCTACTCTACTGTGTTTCCTGTAGGACCAGAACAGTGAGCTTGCTCAGAAGATAATAACTGTGCTTCCTAAACACATGGGCCATATCTATTTCAACTCTGCTTAGGAAACTGACAAGAACAGCAGCTCCTCTTCAGTCCGATACACTGTACTTGCTGAGAACAGACGCGAGTGCTATGTGCACTGTGTATGGCAATTGGAGCACAATAGTGACTCGTCTTACCAGAAAACAACTGTTGCTCGTAGGACCAAAAACTGCATGTGACTCAACTCCATTTAGGACTGGGAAACAAACTCTAGCTCACCTTACAAGAAACACACTCTGCTTTTGAGAAAAGAGCACTCTTCTACTCTACTGTGTTTCCTATAGGGCCAGAACAGTTAGCTTGCTAGAACAAATGAACTGTGCTTCCTAGACACAAGGGCCATATCTAGTTCAACTCTGCTTAGGAAACTGAGGAGAACAGTAGCTCCTCTTCAGTCCAATACACTGTACTTGCTGGGAACAGACGCTTGTGCTATTTGCACTGTGTATGGCAATGGGAGCACAATAGTGACTTTCCTTACCAGAAAACAACTCTTGGACGTAGGACCAGAAACTGCATGTGATTCAACTCCATTTAGGACTGGGAAACAAACGCTAGCTCACCTTACAAGAAACACACTGCTTTAGAGAAAAGAGCACTCTTCTGCTCTACTGTGTTTCCCATAGGGCCAGAACAGTGAGCTTGCTCAGAAAAAAAGAACTGTGGTTCCTACACACACGGACCATATGTAGTTCAACTCTGCTTAGGAAACTGACAAGAACAGTAGCTCCTCTTCAGTCCAATACACTGTACTTGCTGGGAACAGACGCGAGTGCTATTTGCCCTGTGTATGGCAATGAGAGCACAATAGTGACTTTCCTTACCAGAAAACAACTCTTGCTCGTAGGACCACAAACTGCATGTGATTCAACGCGATTTAGGACTGGGAAACAAATGCTAGCTCGCCTTACAAGAAACACACTCTGCTTTAGAAAAAGAGCACTCTTCTACTCTACTGTGTTTCCTACAGGGCCAGAACAGTGAGCTTGCTCAGAACAAAAGAACTGTGCTTCCTACACACACGGGCCATATCTAGTTCAAATCTGCTTAGATATCTGACAAGAACATTAGATCCTCTTCATTCAAATACACTGTACTTGCTGGGAACAGACGCCAGTGCTATTTGCACTGTGTATGGCAATGGGAGCGCAATAGTGACTTTCCTTACCAGAAAACAACTCTTGCTCGTAGGACCAGAAACTGCATGTGATTCAACACCATTTAGGACTGGGAAACAAACGCTAGCTTGCCTTACAAGAAACACACTCTGCTTTTGAGAAAAGAGCACTCATCTACTCTACTGTGTTTCCTATGGGGTCCGAAAAGTGAGCTTGCTCAGAACAAACGAACTGTGCTTACTACACACACGGCCATATCTAGTTCAAGTCTGCTTAGGAACCTGACAAGAACAGTAGATCCTCTTCAGTCCAATACACTGTACTTGCTGGGAACAGACGCCAGTGCTATTTGTCCTGTGTATGGCAATGGCAGCACAATAGTGACTCTTCTTACCATAAAACAACTCTTGCTCGTAGGACCAGAAACTGCATGTGATTCAACTCCATTTATGACTGGGAAACAAACACTAGCTCGCCTTACAAGAAACACACTCTGCATTAGAGAAAAGAGCACTCTTCTACTCTCCTGTGTTTCCTATAGTGCCAGAACAGTGAGCTTGCTCAGAACAAAAGAACTGTGCTTCCTACACTTGGGCCATATCTAGTTCTACTCTGCTTAGGAAACTGACAAGAACAGTAGCGCCTCTTCAGTCCAATACACTGTACTTGCTGGGAACAGATGGGAGGGCTATTTGCACTGTGTATGGCAATGGGAGGTCAATAGTGACTTTCCTTACCAGAAAACAACTCTTGCTCGTAGGAACACAAACTGCATGTGATTCCACTCCATTTAGGAATGGGAAACAAACGCTAGCTCGCCTTAAAAGAAACACACTCTGCTTTTGGAAAAAAGCACTCTTCTACTCTACTGTGTTTCCTATGGGGTCCGTACAGTGAGCTTGCTCAGAAAAAAAAACTGTGCTTCCTACACACACGGCCATATCTAGTTCAAGTCTGGTTAGGAACCTGACAAGAACAGTAGATCCTCTTCAGCCCAATACACTGTACTTGCTGCGAACAGATGCCAATGCTATTTGTCCTGTGTATGGCAATGGCAGTGCAATAGTGACTCTTCTTACCATAAAACAACTCTTGCTCGTAGTACCAGAAACTGCATGGGATTCAACTCCATTTAGGACTGCGAAACAAACGCTAGCACGCCTTACAAGAAATACACTCTGCTTTAGAGAAAAGAGCACTCTTCTACTCTACTGTGTTTCCTATGGGGTCCAAACAGTGAGCTTGCAAAGAACAAAAGAACTGTGCTTCCTACAAACACGGATCATATCTAGTTCAACTCTGCTTAGGAAACTGACAAGAACAGTAGCACCTATCCAGTCCAATACACTGTACTTGCTGGGAACAGACGCGAGTGCTATTTGCACTGTGTATGGCAATGGGAGCGCAATGTGACTTTCCTTACCAGAAAACAACTCTTGCTCGTAGGACCACAAACTGCATGTGATTCAACTCACTTTAGGACTGGGAAACAAACACTAGTTCGCCTTACAAGAAACACACTCTGCATTAGAGAAAAGAGCACTCTTCTACTCTACTGTGTTTCCTATAGGGCCAGAACAGTGAGCTTGCTCAGAACAAAAGAACTGTGCTTCCAACACATGGGCCATATCTAGTTCAACTCTACTTAAGAAACTGACAAGAAAAGTAGCTCCTCTTCAGTCCCATACACTGTACTTTCTGGGAACCGACGCGAGTGCTGCTTGCACTGTCTGCGGCAATGGGAGCACAATAGTGACTTTCCTTACCAGAAAACAACTCTTGCTCGTAGGACCAGAAACCGCATGTGATTCAACTCCATTTAGGACTGGGAAACAAATGATAGCTCGCCTTACATGAAACACACTCTGCTTTTGAGAAAAGAGCACTCTTCTGCTCTACTGTGTTTCCTATGGGGTCTGAACAGTGAGCTTGCTCAGAACAAAAGAACTGTGCTTCCTACACACACGGGCCATATCTAGTTCAACTCTGCTTAGGAACCTGACAAGAACAGTAGCTCCTCTTCAGTCCAATACACTGTACTTGCTGGGAACAGACACATGTGCTATTTGCACTGTGTATGGCAATGGGAGCACAATAATGACTTTCTTTACCAGAAAATATTTCTTGCTCGTAGGACCAGAAACTGTCTGTGATTCAACTCCCTTTAGGACTGGGAAACAAACGCGAGCTCGCCTTACAAGAAACACACTCTGCATTAGAGAAAAGAGCACTCTTCTACTCTACTGTGTTTCCTGTAGGACCAGAACAGTGAGCTTGCTCAGAAGATAATAACTGTGCTTCCTAAACACATGGGCCATATCTATTTCAACTCTGCTTAGGAAACTGACAAGAACAGCAGCTCCTCTTCAGTCCGATACACTGTACTTGCTGAGAACAGACGCGAGTGCTATGTGCACTGTGTATGGCAATTGGAGCACAATAGTGACTCGTCTTACCAGAAAACAACTGTTGCTCGTAGGACCAAAAACTGCATGTGACTCAACTCCATTTAGGACTGGGAAACAAACTCTAGCTCACCTTACAAGAAACACACTCTGCTTTTGAGAAAAGAGCACTCTTCTACTCTACTGTGTTTCCTATAGGGCCAGAACAGTTAGCTTGCTAGAACAAATGAACTGTGCTTCCTAGACACAAGGGCCATATCTAGTTCAACTCTGCTTAGGAAACTGAGGAGAACAGTAGCTCCTCTTCAGTCCAATACACTGTACTTGCTGGGAACAGACGCTTGTGCTATTTGCACTGTGTATGGCAATGGGAGCACAATAGTGACTTTCCTTACCAGAAAACAACTCTTGGACGTAGGACCAGAAACTGCATGTGATTCAACTCCATTTAGGACTGGGAAACAAACGCTAGCTCACCTTACAAGAAACACACTGCTTTAGAGAAAAGAGCACTCTTCTGCTCTACTGTGTTTCCCATAGGGCCAGAACAGTGAGCTTGCTCAGAAAAAAAGAACTGTGGTTCCTACACACACGGACCATATGTAGTTCAACTCTGCTTAGGAAACTGACAAGAACAGTAGCTCCTCTTCAGTCCAATACACTGTACTTGCTGGGAACAGACGCGAGTGCTATTTGCCCTGTGTATGGCAATGAGAGCACAATAGTGACTTTCCTTACCAGAAAACAACTCTTGCTCGTAGGACCACAAACTGCATGTGATTCAACGCGATTTAGGACTGGGAAACAAATGCTAGCTCGCCTTACAAGAAACACACTCTGCTTTAGAAAAAGAGCACTCTTCTACTCTACTGTGTTTCCTACAGGGCCAGAACAGTGAGCTTGCTCAGAACAAAAGAACTGTGCTTCCTACACACACGGGCCATATCTAGTTCAAATCTGCTTAGATATCTGACAAGAACATTAGATCCTCTTCATTCAAATACACTGTACTTGCTGGGAACAGACGCCAGTGCTATTTGCACTGTGTATGGCAATGGGAGCGCAATAGTGACTTTCCTTACCAGAAAACAACTCTTGCTCGTAGGACCAGAAACTGCATGTGATTCAACACCATTTAGGACTGGGAAACAAACGCTAGCTTGCCTTACAAGAAACACACTCTGCTTTTGAGAAAAGAGCACTCATCTACTCTACTGTGTTTCCTATGGGGTCCGAAAAGTGAGCTTGCTCAGAACAAACGAACTGTGCTTACTACACACACGGCCATATCTAGTTCAAGTCTGCTTAGGAACCTGACAAGAACAGTAGATCCTCTTCAGTCCAATACACTGTACTTGCTGGGAACAGACGCCAGTGCTATTTGTCCTGTGTATGGCAATGGCAGCACAATAGTGACTCTTCTTACCATAAAACAACTCTTGCTCGTAGGACCAGAAACTGCATGTGATTCAACTCCATTTATGACTGGGAAACAAACACTAGCTCGCCTTACAAGAAACACACTCTGCATTAGAGAAAAGAGCACTCTTCTACTCTCCTGTGTTTCCTATAGTGCCAGAACAGTGAGCTTGCTCAGAACAAAAGAACTGTGCTTCCTACACTTGGGCCATATCTAGTTCTACTCTGCTTAGGAAACTGACAAGAACAGTAGCGCCTCTTCAGTCCAATACACTGTACTTGCTGGGAACAGATGGGAGGGCTATTTGCACTGTGTATGGCAATGGGAGGTCAATAGTGACTTTCCTTACCAGAAAACAACTCTTGCTCGTAGGAACACAAACTGCATGTGATTCCACTCCATTTAGGAATGGGAAACAAACGCTAGCTCGCCTTAAAAGAAACACACTCTGCTTTTGGAAAAAAGCACTCTTCTACTCTACTGTGTTTCCTATGGGGTCCGTACAGTGAGCTTGCTCAGAAAAAAAAACTGTGCTTCCTACACACACGGCCATATCTAGTTCAAGTCTGGTTAGGAACCTGACAAGAACAGTAGATCCTCTTCAGCCCAATACACTGTACTTGCTGCGAACAGATGCCAATGCTATTTGTCCTGTGTATGGCAATGGCAGTGCAATAGTGACTCTTCTTACCATAAAACAACTCTTGCTCGTAGTACCAGAAACTGCATGGGATTCAACTCCATTTAGGACTGCGAAACAAACGCTAGCACGCCTTACAAGAAATACACTCTGCTTTAGAGAAAAGAGCACTCTTCTACTCTACTGTGTTTCCTATGGGGTCCAAACAGTGAGCTTGCAAAGAACAAAAGAACTGTGCTTCCTACAAACACGGATCATATCTAGTTCAACTCTGCTTAGGAAACTGACAAGAACAGTAGCACCTATCCAGTCCAATACACTGTACTTGCTGGGAACAGACGCGAGTGCTATTTGCACTGTGTATGGCAATGGGAGCGCAATGTGACTTTCCTTACCAGAAAAGAACTCTTGATCGTAGGACCTGAAACTGCATGTGATTCAACTCCATTTAGGACTAGGAAACAAACGCTAGCTCGCCTTAAAAGAAACACACTCCGCTTTTGAGAAAAGAGCACTCTTCTACTCTACTGTGTTTCCTATAGGGCCAGAACAGTGACTTGCTCAGAACATAAGAACTGTGCTTCCTACACACACGGGCCATATCTAGTTCAACTCTGCTTAGGAGACTGACAAGAACAGTAGCTCCTCTTCAGTCCGATACACTGTACTTGAAGGGAACAGACGCGAGTGCTATTTGCACTGTGTATGGCATTTGGAGTGCAATAGTGACTCTTCTTACCAGAAAACAACTCTTGCTCGTAGGACCAAAAACTGCATGTGACTCAACTCCATTTAGGACTGAGAAACAAACGCGAGCTCACCTTAAAAGAAAAACACTCTGCTTTAGAGAAAAGAGCACTCTTCTACTCTACTATGTTTCCTATGGGGTCCAAACAGTGAGCTTGCTCAGAACAAAAGAACTGTGCTTCCTACACACACGGGCCATATCTCGTTCAACTCTTCTTAGGAAACTGACAAGAACAGTAGCTCCTATTCAGTCCAATACACTGTACTTGCTGGGAACAGACGGGAGTGCTATTTGCACTGTGTATGGCAATTGGAACACAATAGTGACTCGTCTTACCAGAAAACAACTCTTGCTCGTAGGACAAAAAACTGCATGTGACTCAACTCCATTTAGGACTGGGAAACAAACACTAGCTAGCCTTCCAAGAAACACACTCTGCTTTTGAGAAAGGAGCACTCTTCTACTGTACTGTTTCCTATGTGTTCCGAACAGTGAGCTTGCTCATAACAAAAAAACTGTGCTTCCAACAAACACAGCCATATCTAGTTCAAGTCTGCTTAGGAACCTGACAAGAACAGTAGATCCTCTTCAATCCGATACACTGTACTTGCTGGGAACAGACGCATGTGCTATTTGCACTGTGTATGGCAATGGGAGCGCAATAGTGACTTTCCTTACCAGAAAACAACTCTTGCTCGTAGGACCAGAAACTGCATGTGATTCAACTCCATTTAGGACTGGGAAACAAATGCTAGCTCGCCTTACATGAAACACACTCTGCTTTTGAGAAAAGAGCACTCTTCTACTATACTGTGTTTCCTATGGGGTCTAAACAGTGAGCTTGCTCAGAACAAAAGAACTGTGCTTCCTATACACACGGGCTATATCTAGTTCAACTCTGCTTAGGAAACTGACAAGAACAGTAGCTCCTCTTCAGTCCAATACACTGTACTTGCTCGGAACAGACGTGAGTGCTATTTGCACTGTGTATGGCAATTGGAGCACAATAGTGACTCGTCTTACCAGAAAACAACTCTTGCTCGTAGGACAAAAAACTGCATGTGACTCAACTCCATTTAGGACTGGGAAACAAACGCTAGCTCGCCTTCAAAAAACACACTCTGCTTTTGAGAAAAGAGCACTCTTCTACTCAACTGTGTTTCCTATGTGTTCCGAACAGTGAGCTTGCTCAGAACAAAAAAAAAATGTGCTTCCTACACACACGGCCATATCTAGTTCAAGTCTGCTTAAAAAACTGACAAGAACAGTAGCTCCTATTCAGTCTGATACACTGTACTTGCTGGGAACAGACGCGAGTGCTATTTGCACTGTATATGGCATTTGGAGCGCAACAGTGACTCTTCTTACCAGAAAACAACTCTTGCTCGTAGGACAAAAAACTGCATGTGACTCAACTCCATTTAGGACTGGGAAACTAACGCAAGCTCGCCTTCTAAAAACACACTGTGATTTTGAGAAAAGAGCACTCTTCTACTCTACTGTGTTTCCTATGTGTTCCGAACAGTGAGCTTACTCAGAACAAAACAACTGTGCTTCCTACACACAAGGCCATATCTAGATCAAGTCTGCTTAGGAAACTGACAAGAACAGTAGCTCCTGTTCAGTTCGATACACTGTACTTGCTGGGAACAGACGTGAGTGCTATTTGCACTGTATATGGCATTTGGAGCGCAACAGTCACTCTTCTTACCAGAAAAAAACTCTTGCTTGTAGGACCAAAGTCTGCATGTGACTCAACTCCATTTAGGACTGGGAAACAAACGCGAGCTCGCCTTACAAGAAACACACTCTGCTTTTAAGAAAAGTGCACTCTTCTACTCTACTGTGTTTCCTATAGGGCCAGAACAGTGAGCTTGCTCAGAACATAAGAACTGTGCTTCCTACACACACGGGCCATATCTAGTTCAACTCTGCTTAGGAAACTGACAAGAACAGTAGCTCCTCTTCAGTGATACACTGTACTTGCTGGGAACAGACACATGTGCTATTTGCACTGTGTATGGCAATGGGAGCACAATAGTGACATTCCTTACCAGAAAACAACTGTTGCTCATAGGACCAGAAACTGCATGTGATTCCACTCCATTTAGGACTGGGAAACAAACGCTAGCTCGCCTTACAAGAAACACACTCTGCTTTTGAGAAAAGAGCACTCTTCTACTCTACTGTGTTTCCTATGGGGTCCAAACAGTGAGCTTGCTCAGAACAAAAGAACTGTGCTTCCTACACACACGGGCCATATCTAGTTCAACTCTGCTTAGAAAGCTGACAAGAACAGTAGCTCCTCTTCAGTCAAATACACTGTACTTGCTCGGAAGAGACACGAGTGCTATTTGCATTGTGTATGGCAATTGGAGCACAATAGTGTTCGTCTTACCAGAAAACAACTCTTGCTCGTAGGACCAAAAACTGCATGTGACTCAACTCCATTTAGGACTGGGAAACAAACGCTAACTCGCTTTCCAAGAAACACACTCTGCTTTTGAGAAAAGAGCACTCTTCTAGTTTACTGTTTACTATGTGTTCCGAACAGTGAGCTTGCTCAGAACAAAAAAACTGTGCTTCCTACAAACATTGCCACATCTAGTTCAAGTCTGCTTAGGAACCTGAGAAGAACAGTAGATCCTCTTCAGTCCGATACACTGTACTTGCTGGGAAGAGACGGGAGGGCTATTTGTACTGCGTATGGCAATGGGAGTGCAATAGTGACTTTCCTTACCAGAAAACAACTCTTGTTCGTAGGACCAGAAACTGCATGTGATTCCACTCCATTTAGGACTGGGAAACAAACGCTAACTCGCCTTACAAGAAACACTCTCTGCTTTTGAGAAAAGAGCACTCTTCTACTCTACTGTGTTTCCTATGGGGTCCAAACAGTGAGCTTGCTCAGAACAAAAGAACTGTGCTTCCTACACACACCGACCCTACCTAGTTCAACTCTGCTTAGGAAACTGACAAGAACAGTAGCTCCTCTTCAGTCCGATACACTGTATTTGCTGGGAACAGACGCGAGTGCTATTTGCACTGTGTATTGCAATGGTAGCACAATAGTGACTTTCCTTACCAGAAAACAGCTCTTGCTCATAGGAACAGAAACTGCATGGGATTCAAATCCATTTAGGAATGGGAAACAAACTCTAGTTCGCCTTACAAGAAACACACTCTGCTTTTGAGAAAAGAGCACAGTTCTACTCTACTGTGTTTCCTATGGGGTCCAAAAAGTGAGCTTGCTCAGAACAAAAGAAATGTGCTTCCTACACACACCGACCATATCTACTTCAACTCTGCTTAGGAAACTGACAAGAACAGTAGCTCCTCTTCAGTCCGATACACAGTATTTGCTGGGAACAGACGCGAGTGCTATTTGCACTGTGTATGGCAATGGGAGCTCAATTGTTACTTTCCTTACCAGAAAACAACTCTTGCTCGTAGGAACAGAAACTGCATGGGATTCAACTCCATTTAGGACTGGGAAACAAATGCTAGGTCGCCTTACAAGAAACACACTCTGCTTTTGAGAAAAGAGCACAATTCTACTCTACTGTGTTTCCTATGGGGTCCGAACAGTGAGCTTGCTCAGAACAAAAGAACTGAGCTTCCTACACACACGGCCATATCTAGTTCAATTCTGCTTAGGAACCTGACAAGAACAGTAGATCCTCTTCAGTCCAATACACTGTACTTGCTGGGAACAAACGCCAGTGCTATTTGTCCTGTGTATGGCAATGGCAGCGCAATATTGACTCTCCTTACCAGAAAACAACTCTTGATCGTAGGACCAGAAACTGCATGTGATTCAACCCCATTTAGGACTGGGATACAAACGGTAGCTCGCCTTACAAGAAACACACTCTGCTTTAGAGAAAAGAGCACTCTTCTACTCTACTGTGTTTCCTATAGGGCCAGAAGAGTGAGCTTGCTCAGAACAAAAGAACTGTGCTTCCTACACACGGGCCATATCTAGTTCAACTCTGCTTAGGAAACTGAGAAGAACAGTAGCTCCTATTCAGTCCAATACACTGTACTTGCTGGGAACAGACGCGAGTGCTATTTGCACTGTGTATTGCATTTGGAGCGCAATAGTGACTCTTCTTACCAGAAAACAACTCTTGCTCCTAGGAACACAAACTGCATGTGATTCAACGCCAAATAGAACTGGGAAACAAACGCTAGCTCGCCTTACAGGAAACACTCTCTGCTTTTGAGAAAAGAGCACTCTTCTACTCTACTGTGTTTCCTATGGGGTCCGAACAGTGAGCTTGATCAGAACAAAAGAACTGTGCTTCCTACACACACGGCCATATCTAGTTCAATTCTGCTTAGAAACCTGACAAGAACAGTAGATCCTCTTCAGTCCAATACACTGTACTTGCTGGGAAGAGACGCCAGTGCTATTTGTCCTGTGTATGGCAATGGCAGCGCAATAGTGACTATTCTTACCATAAAACAACTCTTGCTCATAGGACCAGAAACTGCATGTGATTCCACTCCATTTAGGACTGAGACACAAACGCTAGCTCACCTTACAAGAAACACACTCTGCTTTAGAGAAAAGAGCACTCTTCTACTCTACTGTGTTTCCTATGGGGTCCAAACAGTGAACTTGCTCAGAACAAAATAACTGTGCTTCCTACACACAAGGACCATATGTAGTTCAACTCTGCTTAGGAAACTGACAAGAACAGTAGCTCCTATTCAGTCCAATACACTGTACTTGCTGGGAAAAGACGCGAGTGCTATTTGCCCTGTGTATGGCAATGGGAGCGCAATAGTGACTTTCCTTACCAGAAAACAACTCTTGTTCGTAGGACCAGAAACTGCATGTGATTCAACTCCATTTAGGACTGGGAAACAAAGGCTAGCTCGCCTTACAAGAAACACACTCTGCTTTTGAGAAAAGAGCACTTTTCTACTCTACTGTGTTTCCTATAGGGCCAGAACAGTGAGCTTGCTCAGAACATAATAACTGTGCTTCCTAAACACACGGGCAATATCTAGTTCAACTCTGCTTAGGAAACTGACAAGAACAGCAGCTCCTCTTCAGTCCAATACACTGTACTTGCTGAGAACAGACGTGAGTGCTATTTGCACTGTGTATGGAAATTGGAGCACAATAGTGACTCATCTTACCAGAAAACAACTCTTGCTCGTACGAACAGAAACTGCATGTGACTCAACTCCATTTAAGACTGGGAAACAAACTCTAGCTCACCTTACAAGAAACACACTCTGCTTTTGAGAAAAGAGCACTCTTCTACTCTGCTGTGTTTCCTATAGGGCCACAACAGTTAGCTTGCTCAGAACAAATGAACTGTGCTTCCTAGACACACGGGCCATATCTAGTTCAACTCTGCTTAGGAAACTGAGAAGAACAGTAGCTCCTCTTCAGTCCAATACACTGTACTTGTTGGGAACAGACGCATGTGCTATTTGCACTGTGTTTGGCAATGGGAGCGCAATAGTGACTTTCCTTACCAGAAAACAACTCTTGCTCGTAGGACCAGAAACTGCATGTGATTCAACTCCATTTAGGACTGGGAAACAAACGTTAGCTCGCCTTACAAGAAACACACTGCTTTAGAGAAAAGAGCACTCTTCTACTCTACTGTGTTTCCTATGGGGTCCAAACAGTGAGCTTGCTCAGAACAAAAGAACTGTGCTTCCTACACACACGGACCATATGTAGTTCAACTCTGCTTAGGAAACTGACAAGAACAGTAGCTCCTCTTCAGTCTAATACACTCTACTTGCTGGGAACAGACGCGAGTGCTATTTACACAGTGTATGGCAATTGGAGCACAATAGTGACTCTTCTTACCAGAAAACAACTCTTGCTCATAGAACAAAAAATTGTATGTGACTCAACTCCATTTAGGACTGGGAAACAAACTCTAGCTTGCTTTACAAGAAACAAACTCTGCTTTTGAGAAAAGAGCACTCTTCTACTCTACTGTGTTTCCTATAGGGCCAGAACAGTGAGCTTGCTCAGAAAAAAAGAACTGTGCTTCCTACACACAGGGGCCATATCTAGTTCAACTCTTCTTAGGAAACTGACGAGAACAGTAGCTCCTCTTCAGTCCAATACACTGTACTTGCTGGGAAGAGACGGGAGGGCTATTTGCACTGTGTATGGCAATGGGAGCACAATAGTGACTTTCCTTACCAGAAAACAACTCTTGCTCGTAGGACCACAAAATGCATGTGATTCCACTCCATTTAGGAATGGGAAACAAACGCTAGCTCGCCTTAAAAGAAACACACTCTGCTTTTGAGAAAAAAGCACTCTTCTACTCTACTGTGTTTCCTATGGGGTCCGAACAGTGAGCTTGCTCAGAACAAAAAAAGTGTGCTTCCTACACACACGGCCATATCTAGTTCAAGTCTGCTTAGGAACCTGACAAGAACAGTAGATCCTTTTCAGTCCAATACACTGTACTTGCTGGGAACAGACGAGAGTGCTATTTGCACAGTGTATGGCAATGGGAGCGCAATGTGACTTTCCTTACCAGAAAACAACTCTTGTTCTTAGGACCAGAAACTGCATGTGATTCAACTCCATTTAGGACTGGGAAAGAAACGCTAGCTCGCCTTACAAGAAACACACTCTGCTTTTGAGAAAAGAGCACTCTTCTACTCTACTGTGTTTCCTATAGGGCCAGAACAGTGTACTTGCTCAGAACAAAAGAACTGTGCTTCCTACACACACGACCATATCTAGTTCAATTCTGCTTAGGAACCTGACAAGAACAGTAGATTCTCTTCAGTCCAATACACTGTACATGTTGGGAACCGACGCCAATGCTATTTGTACTGTGTATGACATTGAGAGCACAATAGTGATTCTTCTTACCAGAAAACAAGTATTGCTCGTAGGACCAGAAACTGCATGGGATTCAACTCCATTTAGGACTGGGAAACAAATGCTAGCTCGCCTACAAGAAACACACTCTGCTTTTGAGAAAAGAGCACTCATCTACTCTACTGGGTTTCCTATGGGGTCCGAACAGTGAGCTTGCTCAGAACAAAAGAACTGTGCTTCCTACACACATGGGCCATATCTAATTCAACTTTGCTTAGGTTACTGACAAGAACAGTAGCTCCTCTTCAGTCTAATACACTGTACTTGCTGGGAACACACGCCAGTGCTATTTGTACTCTGTATGGCAATGGGAGCGCAATAGTGACTCTTCTTACCAGAAAACAACTCTTGCTCTTAGGACAACAAACTGCATGTGACTCAACTCCATTTAGGACTGGGAAACAAACGCTAGCTCTGCTCACAAGAAAGACACTCTGCTTTTGAGAAAAGAGCACTCTTCAACTCTACTGTGTTTCCCATAGGGCCAGAACAGTGAGCTTGCTCAGAACATAATAACTGTGCTTCCTAAACACACAGGCCATATCTAGATCAACTCTGCTTAGGAAACTGACAAGAACAGAAGCTCCTCTTCAGTCCAATACTCTGTACATGCACGGAACAGATGCCAGTGCTATTTGCACTGTTTATGGCAATGGGAGCACAATAGTGACTCTTCTTACCAGAAAAATCTCTTGCTCATAGGACCAGAAACTGAACGGGATCCAATTCCATTTCTGACTGGGAAACAAACACTAGCACGCCTTTCAACAAACACACTCTGCTTTTGAGAAAAGAGCACTCTTCTACTCTAATGTGTTTCCTATGGGGTCCAAACAGTGAGCTTGCTCAGAACAAAAGAACTGTGCTTTCTACACACATGGCCATATCTAGTTCAATTCTGCGTAGGAACCTGACAAGAACAGTAGATCCTCTTCAGTCCAATACACTGTACTTCCTGGGATCAGATGCCAGTGCTATTTGCCCTGTGTATGACAATGGGAGCGCAATAGTGACTCTTCTTACCAGAAAACAACTCTTGCTCGTAGGACCAGAAACTGTGTGGGATTCAACTCCATTTAGGACTGGGAAACAAACGCTAGCTCGCCTTACAAGAAACACACTCTGCTTTTGATAAAAGAGCAATCTTCTACTCTACTGTGTTTCCTATAAGGCCAGAACAGTGAGCTTGCTCAGAACAAAAGAACTGTGCTTCCTACACACGGGCCATAACTAGTTCAACTCTGCTTAGGAAACTGACAAGAACAGTAGCTCCTCTTCAGTCCAATACACTGTACTTGCTGGGAACAGACGCGAGTGCTATTTGCACTGTGTATGGCAATGAGAGCGCAATAGTGACTTTCCTTAACAGAAAACAACTCTTGCTCCTAGGAACACAAACTGCATGTGATTCAACTCCATTTAGGACTGGGAAACAAACGCTAGCTCGCCTTACAAGAAACACACTCTGCTTTTGAGAAAAGAGCACTCTTCTACTCTACTGTGTTTCCTATGGGGTCCGAACAGTGAGCTTGCTCAGAACAAAAGAACTGTGCTTCCTACACACACGGCCATATCTAGTTCAATTCTGCTTAGGAACCTGACAAGAACAGTAGATTCTCTTCAGTCCAATACACTGTACATGTTGGGAACCGACGCCAATGCTATTTGTACTGTGTATGACATTGAGAGCACAATAGTGATTCTTCTTACCAGAAAACAAGTATTGCTCGTAGGACCAGAAACTGCATGGGATTCAACTCCATTTAGGACTGGGAAACAAATGCTAGCTCGCCTACAAGAAAAACACTCTGCTTTTGAGAAAAGAGCACTCATCTACTCTACTGGGTTTCCTATGGGGTCCGAACAGTGAGCTTGCTCAGAACAAAAGAACTGTGCTTCCTACACACATGGGCCATATCTAATTCAACTTTGCTTAGGTTACTGACAAGAACAGTAGCTCCTCTTCAGTCTAATACACTGTACTTGCTGGGAACACACGCCAGTGCTATTTGTACTCTGTATGGCAATGGGAGCGCAATAGTGACTCTTCTTACCAGAAAACAACTCTTGCTCTTAGGACAACAAACTGCATGTGACTCAACTCCATTTAGGACTGGGAAACAAACGCTAGCTCTGCTCACAAGAAAGACACTCTGCTTTTGAGAAAAGAGCACTCTTCAACTCTACTGTGTTTCCCATAGGGCCAGAACAGTGAGCTTGCTCAGAACATAATAACTGTGCTTCCTAAACACACAGGCCATATCTAGATCAACTCTGCTTAGGAAACTGACAAGAACAGAAGCTCCTCTTCAGTCCAATACTCTGTACATGCACGGAACAGATGCCAGTGCTATTTGCACTGTTTATGGCAATGGGAGCACAATAGTGACTCTTCTTACCAGAAAAATCTCTTGCTCATAGGACCAGAAACTGAACGGGATTCAATTCCATTTCTGACTGGGAAACAAACACTAGCACGCCTTTCAATAAACACACTCTGCTTTTGAGAAAAGAGCACTCTTCTACTCTAATGTGTTTCCTATGGGGTCCAAACAGTGAGCTTGCTCAGAACAAAAGAACTGTGCTTTCTACACACATGGCCATATCTAGTTCAATTCTGCGTAGGAACCTGACAAGAACAGTAGATCCTCTTCAGTCCAATACACTGTACTTCCTGGGATCAGATGCCAGTGCTATTTGCCCTGTGTATGACAATGGGAGCGCAATAGTGACTCTTCTTACCAGAAAACAACTCTTGCTCGTAGGACCAGAAACTGCGTGGGATTCAACTCCATTTAGGACTGGGAAACAAACGCTAGCTCGCCTTACAAGAAACACACTCTGCTTTTGAGAAAAGAGCAATCTTCTACTCTACTGTGTTTCCTATAAGGCCAGAACAGTGAGCTTGCTCAGAACAAAAGAACTGTGCTTCCTACACACGGGCCATAACTAGTTCAACTCTGCTTAGGAAACTGACAAGAACAGTAGCTCCTCTTCAGTCCAATACACTGTACTTCCTGGGAACAGACGCGAGTGCTATTTGCACTGTGTATGGCAATGAGAGCGCAATAGTGACTTTCCTTAACAGAAAACAACTCTTGCTCCTAGGAACACAAACTGCATGTGATTCAACTCCATTTAGGACTGGGAAACAAACGCTAGCTCGCCTTACAAGAAACACACTCTGCTTTTGAGAAAAGAGCACTCTTCTACTCTACTGTGTTTCCTATGGGGTCCGAACAGTGAGCTTGCTCAGAACAAAAGAACTGTGCTTCCTACACACACGGCCATATCTAGTTCAATTCTGCTTAGGAACCTGACAAGAACAGTAGATTCTCTTCAGTGCGATACACTGTACTTGCTGGGAACAGACGCGAGTGCTATTTGCAGAGTGTATGGCAATGGGAACGCAATGTGACTTTCCTTACCAGAAAACAAATCTTGTTCTTAGGACCTGAAACTGCATGTGATTCAACTCCATTTAGGACTAGGAAACAAACACTAGCTTGCCTTACAAGAAACACACTCTGCTTTAGAGAAAAGAGCACTCTTCTACTCTACTGTGTTTCCTATAGGGCCAGAACAGTGAGCTTGCTCAGAACATAAGAACTGTGCTTTATACACACGGGCCATATCTAGTTCAACTCTGCTTAGGAAACTGACAAGAACAGTAGCTCCTCTTCAGTCCGATACACTGTACTTGCTGGGAACAGACGGGAGTGCTCTTTGCACTGTGTATGGCAATGGGAGCACAATAGTGACTTTCCTTACCAGAAAACAACTCTTGCGCGTAGTACCAGAAACTGCATGTGATTCAACTCCATTTAGGAATGGGAAACAAACGCTAGCTCGCCTTACAAGAAACACACTCTGCTTTTGAGAAAAGAGCACTCTTCTACTCTACTGTGTTTCCTATAGGGTCCGAACAGTGAGCTTGCTCAGAACAAACGAACTCTGCTTCCTACACACACGGCCATATCTAGTGCAAGTCTGCTTAGGAACCTGACAAGAACAGTAGATCCTCTTCAGTCCAATACACTGTACTTGCTGGGAACAGACACGAGTGCTATTTGCACTGTGTATGGCATTTGGAGCGCAATAGTGACTCTTCTTACCAGAAAACAACTCTTGCTCGTAGGACCAAAAACTGTCTGTGAATCAACTCCATTTAGGACTGGGAAACAAACTCTAGCTCACCTTACAAGAAACACACTCTGCTTTTGAGAAAAGAGCACTCTTCTACTCTACTGTGTTTCCTATAGGGCCAGAACAGTTAGCTTGCTCAGAACAAATGAACTGTGCTTCCAAGACACACGGGCCATATCTAGTTCAACTCTGCTTAGGAAACTGAGAAGAACAGTAGCTCCTTTTCAGTCCAATACACTGTACTTGCTGGGAACAGACGCATGTGCTATTTGCACTGTGTATGGCAATGGGAGCGCAATAGTGACTTTCCTTACCAGAAAACCACTCTTGATCGTAGGACCAGAAACTGCATGTGATTCAACTCCATTTAGGACTGGGAAACAAACGCTAGCTCGCCTTACAAGAAACACACTGCTTTAGAGAAAAGAGCACTCTTCTACTCTACTGTTTTTCCTAAGGGGTCCAAAGAGTGAGCTTGCTCAGAACAAAAGAACTGTGCTTCCTACACACACGGACCATATGTAATTCAACTCTGCTTAGGAAACTGACAGGAACAGTAGCTCCTCTTCAGTCCAATACACTGTACTTGCTGGGAACAGACGCGAGTGCTATTTACAATGTGTATGGCAATTAGAGCGCAATAGTGAATTTCCTTACCAGAAAACAACTCTTGCTCGTAGGACCACAAACTGCGTGTGATTCAACGCCATTTAGGACTGGGAAACAAATGCTAGCTCGCCTTACAATAAACACACTCTGCTTTAGAAAAAGAGCACT
The DNA here is from genome assembly GCF_949786415.1 of Peromyscus eremicus. Taxonomy (NCBI): domain Eukaryota; kingdom Metazoa; phylum Chordata; class Mammalia; order Rodentia; family Cricetidae; genus Peromyscus; species Peromyscus eremicus. Next base: position 11,393 of record NW_026735591.1, on the reverse strand, counting down.
CTTCTACTCTACTGTGTTTCTTACAGGGCCAGAACAGAGAGCTTGCTCAGAACAAAAGAATTGTGCTTCCCACACACGGGCCATATCTAGTTCAACTCTGCTTAGGAAACTGACAAGAACAGTAGATCCTCTTCAGTCCAATACACTGTACTTGCTGGGAACAGACGCGAGTGCTATTTGCACTGTGTATGGCAATTGGAGCACAATAGTGACTCGTTTTACCAGAAAACAACTTTTGCTCATAGAACAAAAAACTGCATGTGACTCAACTCCATTTAGGACTGGGAAACAAACTCTAGCTCGCTTTACAAGAAACACACTCTGCTTTTGAGAAAAGAGCACTCTTCTTCTCTACTTTGCTTCTTATAGGGCCAGAACAGTGAGCGTGCTCAGAAAAAAAGAACTGTGCTTCCTAAACACATGGGCCATATCTAGTTCAACTCTTCTTAGGAAACTGACAAGAACAGTAGCTCCTCTTCAGTCCAATACACTGTACTTGCTGGAATCAGACGGGAGGGCTATTTGCACTGTGTATGGCAATGGAAGCGCAATAGTGACTTTCCTTACCAGAAAACAACACTTGCTCGTAGGACCAGAAACTGCATGTGATTCCACTCCATTTAGGAATGGGAAACAAAAGCTAGCTCGTCTTAAAAGAAACACACTCTACGTTTGAGAAAAAAGCACTCTTCTACTCTACTGTGTTTTCTATGGGGACCGAACAGTGAGCTTGCTCAGAACAAAATAACTGTGCTTCCTACACACACGGCCATATCTAGTTCAACTCTGCTTAGGAACCTGACAAGAACAGTAGATCCTCTTCAGTCCAATACACTGTACTTGCTGGGAACAGACGCGAGTGCTATTTGCACAGTGTATGGCAATGGGAGCACAATGTGACTTTCCTTACCAGAAAACAACTCTTGTTCTTAGGGCCTGAAACTGCATGTGATTCAACTCCATTTAGGACTAGGAAACAAACGCTAGCTTGCCTTACAAGAAACACACTCTGCTTTTGAGAAAAGAGCACTCTTCTACTCTACTGTGTTTCCTATAGGGCCAGAACAGTGAGCTTGCTCAGAACATAAGAACTATGCTTCCTACACACACGGGCCTTATCTAGTTCAACTCTGCTGAGGAACCTGACAAGAACAGTAGCTCCTCTTCAGTCCCATACACTGTACTTGCTGGGAAGAGACGGGAGTGCTATTTGCACTGTGTATGGCAATGGGAGCGCAATAGTGACTTTCCTTACCAGAAAACAACTCTTGCTCGTAGGACCAGAAACTGCATGTGATTCAACTCACTTTAGGACTGGGAAACAAACACTAGTTCGCCTTACAAGAAACACACTCTGCATTAGAGAAAAGAGCACTCTTCTACTCTACTGTGTTTCCTATAGGGCCAGAACAGTGAGCTTGCTCAGAACAAAAGAACTGTGCTTCCAACACATGGGCCATATCTAGTTCAACTCTACTTAAGAAACTGACAAGAACAGTAGCTCCTCTTCAGTCCGATACACTGTACTTTCTGGGAACCGACGCGAGTGCTACTTGCACTGTCTGCGGCAATGGGAGCACAATAGTGACTTTCCTTACCAGAAAACAACTCTTGCTCGTAGGACCAGAAACTGCATGTGATTCAACTCCATTTAGGACTGGGAAACAAATGCTAGCTCGCCTTACATGAAACACACTCTGCTTTTGAGAAAAGAGCACTCTTCTGCTCTACTGTGTTTCCTATGGGGTCTGAACAGTGAGCTTGCTCAGAACAAAAGAAGTGTGCTTCCTACACACACGGGCCATATCTAGTTCAACTCTGCTGAGGAAACTGACAAGAACAGTAGGTCCTCTTCAGTCCAATACACTTTACTTGCAGGGAACAGACGCGAGTGCTATTTTCACTGTGTATGGGAATTGGAGCACAATAGTGACTAGTCTTACCAGAAAACAACTCTTGCTCGTAGGACAAAAAATTGCATGTGACTCAACTCCATTTAGGACTGGGAAACAAACGCTAGCTCGCCTTACAAGAAACACACTCTGCTTTAGGAAAAGAGCACTCTTCTACTCTACTGTGTTTCCTATAGGGCCAGAACAGTGAGCTTGCTCATAACATAAGAACTCGCTTCCTACACACACGGGTCATATCTAGTTCAACTCTGCTTAGGAACCTGACAAGAACAGTAGCTCCTCTTCAGTCCAATACACTGTACTTGCTGGGAAGAGACACATGTGCTATTTGCACTGTGTATGGCAATGGGAGCACAATAATGACTTTCTTTACCAGAAAATATTTCTTGCTCGTAGGACCAGAAACTGTCTGTGATTCAACTCCCTTTAGGACTGGGAAACAAACGCGAGCTCGCCTTACAAGAAACACACTCTGCATTAGAGAAAAGAGCACTCTTCTACTCTACTGTGTTTCCTATGGGGTCCAAACAGTGAGCTTGCTCAAAAAAAAAGAACTGTGCTTCCTACATACACGGGCCATATCTAGTTCAACTCTGCTTAGGAAACTGACAAGAACAGTAGCTCCTCTTCAGTCCAATACACTGTACTTGCTCGGAACAGACGCGAGTGCTATTTGTACTGTGTATGGCAATTGGAGCACAATAGTGACTCGTCTTACCAGAAAACAACTCTTGCTCATAGGACAAAAAACTGCATGTGACTCAACTCCATTTAGGACTGGGAAACAAACGCTAGCTCGCCTTCCAAAAACACACTCTGCTTTTGAGAAAAGAGCACTCTTCTACTCTACTGTGTTTCCTATGTGTTCCGAACAGTGAGCTTGCTCAGAACAAAAAAACTGTGCTTCCTACACACACGGCCATATCTAGTTCATGTCTGCTTAGGAAACTGACAAGAACAGTAGCTCCTATTCAGTCCGATACACTGTACTTGAAGGGAACAGACGCGAGTGCTATTCGCCTTCCTATTTGCACTGTGTATGGCATTTGGAGTGCAATAGTGACTCTTCTTACCAGAAAACAACTCTTGCTCGTAGGACCAAAAACTGCATGTGACTCAACTCCATTTAGGACTGAGAAACAAACGCGAGCTCACCTTAAAAGAAAAACACTCTGCTTTAGAGAAAAGAGCACTCTTCTACTCTACTATGTTTCCTATGGGGTCCAAACAGTGAGCTTGCTCAGAACAAAAGAACTGTGCTTCCTACACACACGGGCCATATCTCGTTCAACTCTTCTTAGGAAACTGACAAGAACAGTAGCTCCTATTCAGTCCAAAACACTGTACTTGCTGGTAACAGACGGGAGTGCTATTTGCACTGTGTATGGCAATTGGAACACAATAGTGACTCGTCTTACCAGAAAACAACTCTTGCTCGTAGGACAAAAAACTGCATGTGACTCAACTCCATTTAGGACTGGGAAACAAACACTAGCTAGCCTTCCAAGAAACACACTCTGCTTTTGAGAAAAGAGCACTCTTCTACTGTACTGTTTCCTATGTGTTCCGAACAGTGAGCTTGCTCATAACAAAAAAACTGTGCTTCCAACAAACACAGCCATATCTAGTTCAAGTCTGCTTAGGAACCTGACAAGAACAGTAGATCCTCTTCAATCCGATACACTGTACTTGCTGGGAACAGACGCATGTGCTATTTGCACTGTGTATGGCAATGGGAGCACAATAGTGACTTTCCTTACCAGAAAACAACTCTTGCTCGTAGGACCAGAAACTGCATGTGATTCAACTCCATTTAGGACTGGGAAACAAATGCTAGCTCGCCTTACATGAAACACACTCTGCTTTTGAGAAAAGAGCACTCTTCTACTATACTGTGTTTCCTATGGGGTCTAAACAGTGAGCTTGCTCAGAACAAAAGAACTGTGCTTCCTACACACACGGGCTATATCTAGTTCAACTCTGCTTAGGAAACTGACAAGAACAGTAGCTCCTCTTCAGTCCAATACACTGTACTTGCTCGGAACAGACGTGAGTGCTATTTGCACTGTTTATGGCAATTGGAGCACAATAGTGACTCGTCTTACCAGAAAACAACTCTTGCTCGTAGGACAAAAAACTGCATGTGACTCAACTCCATTTAGGACTGGGAAACAAACGCTAGCTCGCCTTCCAAAAACACACTCTGCTTTTGAGAAAAGAGCACTCTTCTACTCTACTGTGTTTCCTATGTGTTCCGAACAGTGAGCTTGCTCAGAACAAAAAAAAAATGTGCTTCCTACACACACGGCCATATCTAGTTCAAGTCTGCTTAGGAAACTGACAAGAACAGTAGCTCCTATTCAGTCTGATACACTGTACTTTCTGGGAACAGACGCGAGTGCTATTTGCACTGTATATGGCATTTGGAGCGCAACAGTGACTCTTCTTACCAGAAAACAACTCTTGCTCGTAGGACAAAAAACTGCATGTGACTCAACTCCATTTAGGACTGGGAAACTAACGCAAGCTCGCCTTCTAAAAACACACTGTGATTTTGAGAAAAGAGCACTCTTCTACTCTACTGTGTTTCCTATGTGTTCCGAACAGTGAGCTTACTCAGAACAAAACAACTGTGCTTCCTACACACAAGGCCATATCTAGATCAAGTCTGCTTAGGAAACTGACAAGAACAGTAGCTCCTGTTCAGTCCGATACACTGTACTTGCTGGGAACAGACGTGAGTGCTATTTGCACTGTATATGGCATTTGGAGCGCAACAGTCACTCTTCTTACCAGAAAACAACTCTTGCTTGTAGGACCAAAGTCTGCATGTGACTCAACTCCATTTAGGACTGGGAAACAAACGCGAGCTCGCCTTACAAGAAACACACTCTGCTTTTAAGAAAAGTGCACTCTTCTACTCTCCTGTGTTTCCTATAGGGCCAGAACAGTGAGCTTGCTCAGAACATAAGAACTGTGCTTCCTACACACACGGGCCATATCTAGTTCAACTCTGCTTAGGAAACTAACAAGAACAGTAGCTCCTCTTCAGTCTGATACACTGTACTTGCTGGGAAGAGACACATGTGCTATTTGCACTGTGTATGGCAATGGGAGCACAATAGTGACATTCCTTACCAGAAAACAACTCTTGCTCATAGGACCAGAAACTGCATGTGATTCCACTCCATTTAGGACTGGGAAACAAACGCTAGCTCGCCTTACAAGAAACACACTCTGCTTTTGAGAAAAGAGCACTCTTCTACTCTACTGTGTTTCCTATGGGGTCCGAACAGTGAGCTTGCTCAGAACAAAAGAACTGTGCTTCCTACACACACGGGCCATATCTAGTTCAACTCTGCTTAGAAAGCTGACAAGAACAGTAGCTCCTCTTCAGTCAAATACACTGTACTTGCTCGGAACAGACACGAGTGCTATTTGCATTGTGTATGGCAATTGGAGCACAATAGTGTTCGTCTTACCAGAAAACAACTCTTGCTCGTAGGACCAAAAACTGCATGTGACTCAACTCCATTTAGGACTGGGAAACAAACGCTAACTCGCTTTCCAAGAAACACACTCTGCTTTTGAGAAAAGAGCACTCTTCTACTTTACTGTTTACTATGTGTTCCGAACAGTGAGCTTGCTCAGAACAAAAAAAATGTGCTTCCTACAAACATTGCCACATCTAGTTCAAGTCTGCTTAGGAACCTGAGAAGAACAGTAGATCCTCTTCAGTCCGATACACTGTACTTGCTGGGAACAGACGGGAGGGCTATTTGTACTGTGTATGGCAATGGGAGTGCAATAGTGACTTTCCTTACCAGAAAACAACTCTTGTTCGTAGGACCAGAAACTGCATGTGATTCCACTCCATTTAGGACTGGGAAACAAACGCTAACTCGCCTTACAAGAAACACTCTCTGCTTTTGAGAAAAGAGCACTCTTCTACTCTACTGTGTTTCCTATGGGGTCCAAACAGTGAGCTTGCTCAGAACAAAAGAACTGTGCTTCCTACACACGGGCCATAACTAGTTCAACTCTGCTTAGGAAACTGACAAGAACAGTAGCTCCTCTTCAGTCCAATACACTGTACTTGCTGGGAACAGACGCGAGTGCTATTTGCACTGTGTATGGCAATGAGAGCGCAATAGTGACTTTCCTTAACAGAAAACAACTCTTGCTCCTAGGAACACAAACTGCATGTGATTCAACTCCATTTAGGACTGGGAAACAAACGCTAGCTCGCCTTACAAGAAACACACTCTGCTTTTGAGAAAAGAGCACTCTTCTACTCTACTGTGTTTCCTATGGGGTCCGAACAGTGAGCTTGCTCAGAACAAAAGAACTGTGCTTCCTACACACACGGCCATATCTAGTTCAATTCTGCTTAGGAACCTGACAAGAACAGTAGATTCTCTTCAGTGCGATACACTGTACTTGCTGGGAACAGACGCGAGTGCTATTTGCAGAGTGTATGGCAATGGGAACGCAATGTGACTTTCCTTACCAGAAAACAAATCTTGTTCTTAGGACCTGAAACTGCATGTGATTCAACTCCATTTAGGACTAGGAAACAAACACTTGCTTGCCTTACAAGAAACACACTCTGCTTTAGAGAAAAGAGCACTCTTCTACTCTACTGTGTTTCCTATAGGGCCAGAACAGTGAGCTTGCTCAGAACATAAGAACTGTGCTTCCTACACACGGGCCATATCTAGTTCAACTCCGCGTAGGAAACTGACAAGAACAGTAGCTCCTCTTCAGTCCGATACACTGTACTTGCTGGGAACAGACGGGAGTGCTCTTTGCACTGTGTATGGCAAAGGGAGCACAATAGTGACTTTCCTTACCAGAAAACAACTCTTGCTCGTAGTACCAGAAACTGCATGTGATTCAACTCCATTTAGAAATGGGAAACAAACGCTAGCTCGCCTTACAAGAAACACACTCTGCTTTTGAGAAAAGAGCACTCTTCTACTCTACTGTGTTTCCTATAGGGTCCGAACAGTGAGCTTGCTCAGAACAAACGAACTGTGCTTCCTACACACACGGCCATATCTAGTGCAAGTCTGCTTAGGAACCTGACAAGAACAGTAGATCCTCTTCAGTCCAATACACTGTACTTGCTGGGAACAGACACGAGTGCTATTTGCACTGTGTATGGCATTTGGAGCGCAATAGTGACTCTTCTTACCAGAAAACAACTCTTGCTCGTAGGACCAAAAACTGTCTGTGAATCAACTCCATTTAGGACTGGGAAACAAACTCTAGCTCACCTTACAAGAAACACACTCTGCTTTTGAGAAAAGAGCACTCTTCTACTCTACTGTGTTTCCTATAGGGCCAGAACAGTTAGCTTGCTCAGAACAAATGAACTGTGCTTCCAAGACACACGGGCCATATCTAGTTCAACTCTGCTTAGGAAACTGAGAAGAACAGTAGCTCCTCTTCAGTCCAATACACTGTACTTGCTGGGAACAGACGCATGTGCTATTTGCACTGTGTATGGCAATGGGAGCGCAATAGTGACTTTCCTTACCAGAAAACCACTCTTGATCGTAGGACCAGAAACTGCATGTGATTCAACTCCATTTAGGACTGGGAAACAAACGCTAGCTCGCCTTACAAGAAACACACTGCTTTAGAGAAAAGAGCACTCTTCTACTCTACTGTTTTTCCTAAGGGGTCCAAAGAGTGAGCTTGCTCAGAACAAAAGAACTGTGCTTCCTACACACACGGACCATATGTAGTTCAACTCTGCTTAGGAAACTGACAGGAACAGTAGCTCCTCTTCAGTCCAATACACTGTACTTGCTGGGAACAGACGCGAGTGCTATTTACAATGTGTATGGCAATTAGAGCGCAATAGTGAATTTCCTTACCAGAAAACAACTCTTGCTCGTAGGACCACAAACTGCGTGTGATTCAACGCCATTTAGGACTGGGAAACAAATGCTAGCTCGCCTTACAATAAACACACTCTGCTTTAGAAAAAGAGCACTCTTCTACTCTACTGTGTTTCTTACAGGGCCAGAACAGAGAGCTTGCTCAGAACAAAAGAATTGTGCTTCCCACACACGGGCCATATCTAGTTCAACTCTGCTTAGGAAACTGACAAGAACAGTAGATCCTCTTCAGTCCAATACACTGTACTTGCTGGGAACAGACGCGAGTGCTATTTGCACTGTGTATGGCAATTGGAGCACAATAGTGACTCGTTTTACCAGAAAACAACTTTTGCTCATAGAACAAAAAACTGCATGTGACTCAACTCCATTTAGGACTGGGAAACAAACTCTAGCTCGCTTTACAAGAAACACACTCTGCTTTTGAGAAAAGAGCACTCTTCTTCTCTACTTTGCTTCTTATAGGGCCAGAACAGTGAGCGTGCTCAGAAAAAAAGAACTGTGCCTCCTAAACACATGGGCCATATCTAGTTCAACTCTTCTTAGGAAACTGACAAGAACAGTAGCTCCTCTTCAGTCCAATACACTGTACTTGCTGGAATCAGACGGGAGGGCTATTTGCACTGTGTATGGCAATGGAAGCGCAATAGTGACTTTCCTTACCAGAAAACAACACTTGCTCGTAGGACCAGAAACTGCATGTGATTCCACTCCATTTAGGAATGGGAAACAAAAGCTAGCTCGTCTTAAAAGAAACACACTCTACGTTTGAGAAAAAAGCACTCTTCTACTCTACTGTGTTTTCTATGGGGACCGAACAGTGAGCTTGCTCAGAAAAAAATAACTGTGCTTCCTACACACACGGCCATATCTAGTTCAACTCTGCTTAGGAACCTGACAAGAACAGTAGATCCTCTTCAGTCCAATACACTGTACTTGCTGGGAACAGACGCGAGTGCTATTTGCACAGTGTATGGCAATGGGAGCGCAATGTGACTTTCCTTACCAGAAAACAACTCTTGTTCTTAGGGCCTGAAACTGCATGTGATTCAACTACATTTAGGACTAGGAAACAAACGCTAGCTTGCCTTACAAGAAACACACTCTGCTTTTGAGAAAAGAGCACTCTTCTACTCTACTGTGTTTCCTATAGGGCCAGAACAGTGAGCTTGCTCAGAACATAAGAACTATGCTTCCTACACACACGGGCCTTATCTAGTTCAACTCTGCTGAGGAACCTGACAAGAACAGTAGCTCCTCTTCAGTCCCATACACTGTACTTGCTGGGAAGAGACGGGAGTGCTATTTGCACTGTGTATGGCAATGGGAGCGCAATAGTGACTTTCCTTACCAGAAAACAACTCTTGCTCGTAGGACCAGAAACTGCATGTGATTCAACTCACTTTAGGACTGGGAAACAAACACTAGTTCGCCTTACAAGAAACACACTCTGCATTAGAGAAAAGAGCACTCTTCTACTCTACTGTGTTTCCTATAGGGCCAGAACAGTGAGCTTGCTCAGAACAAAAGAACTGTGCTTCCAACACATGGGCCATATCTAGTTCAACTCTACTTAAGAAACTGACAAGAACAGTAGCTCCTCTTCAGTCCGATACACTGTACTTTCTGGGAACCGACGCGAGTGCTACTTGCACTGTCTGCGGCAATGGGAGCACAATAGTGACTTTCCTTACCAGAAAACAACTCTTGCTCGTAGGACCAGAAACTGCATGTGATTCAACTCCATTTAGGACTGGGAAACAAATGCTAGCTCGCCTTACATGAAACACACTCTGCTTTTGAGAAAAGAGCACTCTTCTGCTCTACTGTGTTTCCTATGGGGTCTGAACAGTGAGCTTGCTCAGAACAAAAGAACTGTGCTTCCTACACACACGGGCCATATCTAGTTCAACTCTGCTTAGGAAACTGACAAGAACAGTAGGTCCTCTTCAGTCCAATACACTTTACTTGCGGGGAACAGACGCGAGTGCTATTTTCACTGTGTATGGGAATTGGAGCACAATAGTGACTAGTCTTACCAGAAAAAAACTCTTGCTCGTAGGACAAAAAATTGCATGTGACTCAACTCCATTTAGGACTGGGAAACAAACGCTAGCTCGCCTTACAAGAAACACACTCTGCTTTAGGAAAAGAGCACTCTTCTACTCTACTGTGTTTCCTATAGGGCCAGAACAGTGAGCTTGCTCATAACATAAGAACTCGTTTCCTACACACACGGGTCATATCTAGTTCAACTCTGCTTAGGAACCTGACAAGAACAGTAGCTCCTCTTCAGTCCAATACACTGTACTTGCTGGGAACAGACACATGTGCTATTTGCACTGTGTATGGCAATGGGAGCACAATAATGACTTTCTTTACCAGAAAATATTTCTTGCTCGTAGGACCAGAAACTGTCTGTGATTCAACTCCCTTTAGGACTGGGAAACAAACGCGAGCTCGCCTTACAAGAAACACACTCTGCATTAGAGAAAAGAGCACTCTTCTACTCTACTGTGTTTCCTATGGGGTCCAAACAGTGAGCTTGCTCAGAACATAAGAACTGTGCTTCCTACACAAACGGGCCATATCTAGTTCAACTCTGCTTAGGAAACTGACGTGAACAGTAGCTCCTCTTCAGTCTGATACACTGTACTTGCTGGGAACAGACGCATGTGCTATTTGCACTGTGTATGGCAATTGGAGCACAATAGTGACTTTCCTTACCAAAAAACAACTCTTGCTCGTAGGACCAGAAACTGCATGTGATTCAACTCTATATAGGACTGGGAAACAAACGCTAGCTCCCCTTACAAAAAACACAATCTGCTTTTGAGAAAAGAGCACTCTTCTACTCTACTTTGTTTCCTATAGGGCCAGAACAGTGAGCTTGCTCAGAACAAAAGAACTGTCCTTCCTACACACGGCCATATCTAGTTCAACTCTGCTTAGGAACCTGACAAGAACAGTAGATCCTCTTCAGTCAAATACACTGTACATGCTGGGAACAGACGCGTGTGCTACTTGCCCTGTGTATGACAATGGGAGCACAATAGTGACTCTTCTTACCAGAAAACAACTCTTGCTCGTAGGACCAGAAACTGCATGTGATTCAACTCCATTTATGACTGGAAACAAACGCTAGCTCGCCTTACATGAAACACACTCTGCTTTTGAGAAAAGAGCACTCTTCTACTCTACTGTGTTTCCTATGGGGTCCAAACAGTGAGCTTGCTCAGAATAAAAGAACTGTGCTTCCTACATACACGGGCCATATCTTGTTCAACTCTGCTTAGAAAACTGACAAGAACAGTAGCTCCTCTTCAGTCCAATACACTGTACTTGCTCAGAACAGACGCGAGTGCTATTTGCACTGTGTATGGCAATTGGAGCACAATAGTGACTCGTCTTACCAGAAAAATACTCTTGCTCGTAGGACAAAAAACTGCTTGTGACTCAACTCCATTTAGGACTGGGAAACAAACGCTAGCTCGCCTTCCAAAAACACACTCTGCTTTTGAGAAAAGAGGACTCTTCTACTCTGCTGTGTTTCCTATGTGTTCTGAATAGT
>NW_026735590.1:0-115415 GCF_949786415.1 Peromyscus eremicus | reverse complement strand
TGCTTCCTACACACACGGGGCATATCTAGTTCAACTCTGCTTAGGAAACTGACCAGAACAGTAGCTTCTCTTCAGTCCAATACACTGTACTTGCTGGGAACAGACGCGAGTGCTATTTGCACTGTGTATGGCAATGGGAGCGCAATAGTGACTCTTCTTAGCAGAAAACAACTCTTGCTCATAGGACCAGAAACTGCATGGGATTCAACTCCGTTTAGGACTGGGAAACAAACGCTAGCTCGCCTTGCAAGAAACACACTCTGCTTTTGAGAAAACAGCACTCTTCTACTCTCCTGTGTTTCCTATAGGGCCAGAACAGTGAGCTTGCTCAGAACAAAAGAACTGTGCTTCCTACACACACGGGGCATATCTAGTTCAACTCTGCTTAGGAAACTGACCAGAACAGTAGCTTCTCTTCAGTCCAATACACTGTACTTGCTGGGAACAGACGCGAGTGCTATTTGCACTGTGTATGGCAATGGGAGCGCAATAGTGACTCTTCTTAGCAGAAAACAACTCTTGCTCGTAGGACCAGAAACTGCATGGGATTCAACTCCGTTTAGGACTGGGAAACAAACGCTAGCTCGCCTTGCAAGAAACACACTCTGCTTTTGAGAAAACAGCACTCTTCTACTCTCCTGTGTTTCCTATAGGGCCAGAACAGTGAGCTTGCTCAGAACCAAAGAACTGTGCTTCCTACACACACGGGGCATATCTAGTTCAACTCTGCTTAGGAAACTGACCAGAACAGTAGCTTCTCTTCAGTCCAATACACTGTACTTGCTGGGAACAGACGCGAGTGCTATTTGCACTGTGTATGGCAATGGGAGCGCAATAGTGACTCTTCTTAGCAGAAAACAACTCTTGCTCGTAGGACCACAAACTGCATGGGATTCAACTCCGTTTAGGACTGGGAAACAAACGCTAGCTCGCCTTGCAAGAAACACACTCTGCTTTTGAGAAAACAGCACTCTTCTACTCTCCTGTGTTTCCTATAGGGCCAGAACAGTGAGCTTGCTCAGAACCAAAGAACTGTGCTTCCTACACACACGGGGCATATCTAGTTCAACTCTGCTTAGGAAACTGACCAGAACAGTAGCTTCTCTTCAGTCCAATACACTGTACTTGCTGGGAACAGACGCGAGTGCTATTTGCACTGTGTATGGCAATGGGAGCGCAATAGTGACTCTTCTTAGCAGAAAACAACTCTTGCTCGTAGGACCAGAAACTGCATGGGATTCAACTCCGTTTAGGACTGGGAAACAAACGCTAGCTCGCCTTGCAAGAAACACACTCTGCTTTTGAGAAAACAGCACTCTTCTACTCTCCTGTGTTTCCTATAGGGCCAGAACAGTGAGCTTGCTCAGAACCAAAGAACTGTGCTTCCTACACACACGGGGCATATCTAGTTCAACTCTGCTTAGGAAACTGACCAGAACAGTAGCTTCTCTTCAGTCCAATACACTGTACTTGCTGGGAACAGACGCGAGTGCTATTTGCACAGTGTATGGCAATGGGAGGGCAATAGTGACTCTTCTTAGCAGAAAACAACTCTTGCTCGTAGGACCAGAAACTGCATGGGATTCAACTCCGTTTAGGACTGGGAAACAAACGCTGGCTCGCCTTGCAAGAAACACACTCTGCTTTTGAGAAAACAGCACTCTTCTACTCTCCTGTGTTTCCTATAGGGCCAGAACAGTGAGCTTGCTCAGAACCAAAGAACTGTGCTTCCTACACACACGGGGCATATCTAGTTCAACTCTGCTTAGGAAACTGACCAGAACAGTAGCTTCTCTTCAGTCCAATACACTGTACTTGCTGGGAACAGACGCGAGTGCTATTTGCACAGTGTATGGCAATGGGAGCGCAATAGTGACTCTTCTTAGCAGAAAACAACTCTTGCTCGTAGGACCAGAAACTGCATGGGATTCAACTCCGTTTAGGACTGGGAAACAAACGCTAGCTCGCCTTGCAAGAAACACACTTTGCTTTTGAGAAAACAGCACTCTTCTACTCTCCTGTGTTTCCTATAGGGCCAGAACAGTGAGCTTGCTCAGAACAAAAGAACTGTGCTTCCTACACACACGGGGCATATCTAGTTCAACTCTGCTTAGGAAACTGACCAGAACAGTAGCTTCTCTTCAGTCCAATACACTGTACTTGCTGGGAACAGACGCGAGTGCTATTTGCACTGTGTATGGCAATGGGAGCGCAATAGTGACTCTTCTTAGCAGAAAACAACTCTTGCTCATAGGACCAGAAACTGCATGGGATTCAACTCCGTTTAGGACTGGGAAACAAACGCTAGCTCGCCTTGCAAGAAACACACTCTGCTTTTGAGAAAACAGCACTCTTCTACTCTCCTGTGTTTCCTATAGGGCCAGAACAGTGAGCTTGCTCAGAACCAAAGAACTGTGCTTCCTACACACACGGGGCATATCTAGTTCAACTCTGCTTAGGAAACTGACCAGAACAGTAGCTTCTCTTCAGTCCAATACACTGTACTTGCTGGGAACAGACGCGAGTGCTATTTGCACTGTGTATGGCAATGGGAGCGCAATAGTGACTCTTCTTAGCAGAAAACAACTCTTGCTCGTAGGACCACAAACTGCATGGGATTCAACTCCGTTTAGGACTGGGAAACAAACGCTAGCTCGCCTTGCAAGAAACACACTCTGCTTTTGAGAAAACAGCACTCTTCTACTCTCCTGTGTTTCCTATAGGGCCAGAACAGTGAGCTTGCTCAGAACCAAAGAACTGTGCTTCCTACACACACGGGGCATATCTAGTTCAACTCTGCTTAGGAAACTGACCAGAACAGTAGCTTCTCTTCAGTCCAATACACTGTACTTGCTGGGAACAGACGCGAGTGCTATTTGCACTGTGTATGGCAATGGGAGCGCAATAGTGACTCTTCTTAGCAGAAAACAACTCTTGCTCGTAGGACCACAAACTGCATGGGATTCAACTCCGTTTAGGACTGGGAAACAAACGCTAGCTCGCCTTGCAAGAAACACACTCTGCTTTTGAGAAAATAGCACTCTTCTACTCTCCTGTGTTTCCTATAGGGCCAGAACAGTGAGCTTGCTCAGAACCAAAGAACTGTGCTTCCTACACACACGGGGCATATCTAGTTCAACTCTGCTTAGGAAACTGACCAGAACAGTAGCTTCTCTTCAGTCCAATACACTGTACTTGCTGGGAACAGACGCGAGTGCTATTTGCACAGTGTATGGCAATGGGAGCGCAATAGTGACTCTTCTTAGCAGAAAACAACTCTTGCTCGTAGGACCAGAAACTGCATGGGATTCAACTCCGTTTAGGACTGGGAAACAAACGCTGGCTCGCCTTGCAAGAAACACACTCTGCTTTTGAGAAAACAGCACTCTTCTACTCTCCTGTGTTTCCAATAGGGCCAGAACAGTGAGCTTGCTCAGAACCAAAGAACTGTGCTTCCTACACACACGGGGCATATCTAGTTCAACTCTGCTTAGGAAACTGACCAGAACAGTAGCTTCTCTTCAGTCCAATACACTGTACTTGCTGGGAACAGACGCGAGTGCTATTTGCACTGTGTATGGCAATGGGAGCGCAATAGTGACTCTTCTTAGCAGAAAACAACTCTTGCTCATAGGACCAGAAACTGCATGGGATTCAACTCCGTTTAGGACTGGGAAACAAACGCTAGCTCGCCTTGCAAGAAACACACTCTGCTTTTGAGAAAACAGCACTCTTCTACTCTCCTGTGTTTCCTATAGGGCCAGAACAGTGAGCTTGCTCAGAACCAAAGAACTGTGCTTCCTACACACACGGGGCATATCTAGTTCAACTCTGCTTAGGAAACTGACCAGAACAGTAGCTTCTCTTCAGTCCAATACACTGTACTTGCTGGGAACAGACGCGAGTGCTGTTTGCACTGTGTATGGCAATGGGAGCGCAATAGTGACTCTTCTTAGCAGAAAACAACTCTTGCTCGTAGGACCACAAACTGCATGGGATTCAACTCCGTTTAGGACTGGGAAACAAACGCTAGCTCGCCTTGCAAGAAACACACTCTGCTTTTGAGAAAACAGCACTCTTCTACTCTCCTGTGTTTCCTATAGGGCCAGAACAGTGAGCTTGCTCAGAACCAAAGAACTGTGCTTCCTACACACACGGGGCATATCTAGTTCAACTCTGCTTAGGAAACTGACCAGAACAGTAGCTTCTCTTCAGTCCAATACACTGTACTTGCTGGGAACAGACGCGAGTGCTATTTGCACAGTGTATGGCAATGGGAGCGCAATAGTGACTCTTCTTAGCAGAAAACAACTCTTGCTCGTAGGACCAGAAACTGCATGGGATTCAACTCCGTTTAGGACTGGGAAACAAACGCTAGCTCGCCTTGCAAGAAACACACTCTGCTTTTGAGAAAACAGCACTCTTCTACTCTCCTGTGTTTCCTATAGGGCCAGAACAGTGAGCTTGCTCAGAACCAAAGAACTGTGCTTCCTACACACACGGGGCATATCTAGTTCAACTCTGCTTAGGAAACTGACCAGAACAGTAGCTTCTCTTCAGTCCAATACACTGTACTTGCTGGGAACAGACCCGAGTGCTATTTGCACTGTGTATGGCAATGGGAGCGCAATAGTGACTCTTCTTAGCAGAAAACAACTCTTGCTCATAGGACCAGAAACTGCATGGGATTCAACTCCGTTTAGGACTGGGAAACAAACGCTAGCTCGCCTTGCAAGAAACACACTCTGCTTTTGAGAAAACAGCACTCTTCTACTCTCCTGTGTTTCCTATAGGGCCAGAACAGTGAGCTTGCTCAGAACAAAAGAACTGTGCTTCCTACACACACGGGGCATATCTAGTTCAACTCTGCTTAGGAAACTGACCAGAACAGTAGCTTCTCTTCAGTCCAATACACTGTACTTGCTGGGAACAGACGCGAGTGCTATTTGCACTGTGTATGGCAATGGGAGCGCAATAGTGACTCTTCTTAGCAGAAAACAACTCTTGCTCGTAGGACCACAAACTGCATGGGATTCAACTCCGTTTAGGACTGGGAAACAAACGCTAGCTCGCCTTGCAAGAAACACACTCTGCTTTTGAGAAAACAGCACTCTTCTACTCTCCTGTGTTTCCTATAGGGCCAGAACAGTGAGCTTGCTCAGAACCAAAGAACTGTGCTTCCTACACACACGGGGCATATCTAGTTCAACTCTGCTTAGGAAACTGACCAGAACAGTAGCTTCTCTTCAGTCCAATACACTGTACTTGCTGGGAACAGACGCGAGTGCTATTTGCACTGTGTATGGCAATGGGAGCGCAATAGTGACTCTTCTTAGCAGAAAACAACTCTTGCTCGTAGGACCACAAACTGCATGGGATTCAACTCCGTTTAGGACTGGGAAACAAACGCTAGCTCGCCTTGCAAGAAACACACTCTGCTTTTGAGAAAACAGCACTCTTCTACTCTCCTGTGTTTCCTATAGGGCCAGAACAGTGAGCTTGCTCAGAACAAAAGAACTGTGCTTCCTACACACACGGGGCATATCTAGTTCAACTCTGCTTAGGAAACTGACCAGAACAGTAGCTTCTCTTCAGTCCAATACACTGTACTTGCTGGGAACAGACGCGAGTGCTATTTGCACTGTGTATGGCAATGGGAGCGCAATAGTGACTCTTCTTAGCAGAAAACAACTCTTGCTCGTAGGACCACAAACTGCATGGGATTCAACTCCGTTTAGGACTGGGAAACAAACGCTAGCTCGCCTTGCAAGAAACACACTCTGCTTTTGAGAAAACAGCACTCTTCTACTCTCCTGTGTTTCCTATAGGGCCAGAACAGTGAGCTTGCTCAGAACCAAAGAACTGTGCTTCCTACACACACGGGGCATATCTAGTTCAACTCTGCTTAGGAAACTGACCAGAACAGTAGCTTCTCTTCAGTCCAATACACTGTACTTGCTGGGAACAGACGCGAGTGCTATTTGCACAGTGTATGGCAATGGGAGCGCAATAGTGACTCTTCTTAGCAGAAAACAACTCTTGCTCGTAGGACCAGAAACTGCATGGGATTCAACTCCGTTTAGGACTGGGAAACAAACGCTAGCTCGCCTTGCAAGAAACACACTCTGCTTTTGAGAAAACAGCACTCTTCTACTCTCCTGTGTTTCCTATAGGGCCAGAACAGTGAGCTTGCTCAGAACAAAAGAACTGTGCTTCCTACACACACGGGGCATATCTAGTTCAACTCTGCTTAGGAAACTGACCAGAACAGTAGCTTCTCTTCAGTCCAATACACTGTACTTGCTGGGAACAGACGCGAGTGCTATTTGCACTGTGTATGGCAATGGGAGCGCAATAGTGACTCTTCTTAGCAGAAAACAACTCTTGCTCATAGGACCAGAAACTGCATGGGATTCAACTCCGTTTAGGACTGGGAAACAAACGCTAGCTCGCCTTGCAAGAAACACACTCTGCTTTTGAGAAAACAGCACTCTTCTACTCTCCTGTGTTTCCTATAGGGCCAGAACAGTGAGCTTGCTCAGAACAAAAGAACTGTGCTTCCTACACACACGGGGCATATCTAGTTCAACTCTGCTTAGGAAACTGACCAGAACAGTAGCTTCTCTTCAGTCCAATACACTGTACTTGCTGGGAACAGACGCGAGTGCTATTTGCACTGTGTATGGCAATGGGAGCGCAATAGTGACTCTTCTTAGCAGAAAACAACTCTTGCTCGTAGGACCACAAACTGCATGGGATTCAACTCCGTTTAGGACTGGGAAACAAACGCTAGCTCGCCTTGCAAGAAACACACTCTGCTTTTGAGAAAACAGCACTCTTCTACTCTCCTGTGTTTCCTATAGGGCCAGAACAGTGAGCTTGCTCAGAACCAAAGAACTGTGCTTCCTACACACACGGGGCATATCTAGTTCAACTCTGCTTAGGAAACTGACCAGAACAGTAGCTTCTCTTCAGTCCAATACACTGTACTTGCTGGGAACAGACGCGAGTGCTATTTGCACTGTGTATGGCAATGGGAGCGCAATAGTGACTCTTCTTAGCAGAAAACAACTCTTGCTCGTAGGACCAGAAACTGCATGGGATTCAACTCCGTTTAGGACTGGGAAACAAACGCTAGCTCGCCTTGCAAGAAACACACTCTGCTTTTGAGAAAACAGCACTCTTCTACTCTCCTGTGTTTCCTATAGGGCCAGAACAGTGAGCTTGCTCAGAACCAAAGAACTGTGCTTCCTACACACACGGGGCATATCTAGTTCAACTCTGCTTAGGAAACTGACCAGAACAGTAGCTTCTCTTCAGTCCAATACACTGTACTTGCTGGGAACAGACGCGAGTGCTATTTGCACAGTGTATGGCAATGGGAGCGCAATAGTGACTCTTCTTAGCAGAAAACAACTCTTGCTCGTAGGACCAGAAACTGCATGGGATTCAACTCCGTTTAGGACTGGGAAACAAACGCTGGCTCGCCTTGCAAGAAACACACTCTGCTTTTGAGAAAACAGCACTCTTCTACTCTCCTGTGTTTCCAATAGGGCCAGAACAGTGAGCTTGCTCAGAACCAAAGAACTGTGCTTCCTACACACACGGGGCATATCTAGTTCAACTCTGCTTAGGAAACTGACCAGAACAGTAGCTTCTCTTCAGTCCAATACACTGTACTTGCTGGGAACAGACGCGAGTGCTATTTGCACTGTGTATGGCAATGGGAGCGCAATAGTGACTCTTCTTAGCAGAAAACAACTCTTGCTCATAGGACCAGAAACTGCATGGGATTCAACTCCGTTTAGGACTGGGAAACAAACGCTAGCTCGCCTTGCAAGAAACACACTCTGCTTTTGAGAAAACAGCACTCTTCTACTCTCCTGTGTTTCCTATAGGGCCAGAACAGTGAGCTTGCTCAGAACCAAAGAACTGTGCTTCCTACACACACGGGGCATATCTAGTTCAACTCTGCTTAGGAAACTGACCAGAACAGTAGCTTCTCTTCAGTCCAATACACTGTACTTGCTGGGAACAGACGCGAGTGCTATTTGCACTGTGTATGGCAATGGGAGCGCAATAGTGACTCTTCTTAGCAGAAAACAACTCTTGCTCGTAGGACCACAAACTGCATGGGATTCAACTCCGTTTAGGACTGGGAAACAAACGCTAGCTCGCCTTGCAAGAAACACACTCTGCTTTTGAGAAAACAGCACTCTTCTACTCTCCTGTGTTTCCTAAAGGGCCAGAACAGTGAGCTTGCTCAGAACCAAAGAACTGTGCTTCCTACACACACGGGGCATATCTAGTTCAACTCTGCTTAGGAAACTGACCAGAACAGTAGCTTCTCTTCAGTCCAATACACTGTACTTGCTGGGAACAGACGCGAGTGCTATTTGCACTGTGTATGGCAATGGGAGCGCAATAGTGACTCTTCTTAGCAGAAAACAACTCTTGCTCGTAGGACCAGAAACTGCATGGGATTCAACTCCGTTTAGGACTGGGAAACAAACGCTAGCTCGCCTTGCAAGAAACACACTCTGCTTTTGAGAAAACAGCACTCTTCTACTCTCCTGTGTTTCCTATAGGGCCAGAACAGTGAGCTTGCTCAGAACCAAAGAACTGTGCTTCCTACACACACGGGGCATATCTAGTTCAACTCTGCTTAGGAAACTGACCAGAACAGTAGCTTCTCTTCAGTCCAATACACTGTACTTGCTGGGAACAGACGCGAGTGCTATTTGCACAGTGTATGGCAATGGGAGCGCAATAGTGACTCTTCTTAGCAGAAAACAACTCTTGCTCGTAGGACCAGAAACTGCATGGGATTCAACTCCGTTTAGGACTGGGAAACAAACGCTAGCTCGCCTTGCAAGAAACACACTCTGCTTTTGAGAAAACAGCACTCTTCTACTCTCCTGTGTTTCCTATAGGGCCAGAACAGTGAGCTTGCTCAGAACCAAAGAACTGTGCTTCCTACACACACGGGGCATATCTAGTTCAACTCTGCTTAGGAAACTGACCAGAACAGTAGCTTCTCTTCAGTCCAATACACTGTACTTGCTGGGAACAGACGCGAGTGCTATTTGCACTGTGTATGGCAATGGGAGCGCAATAGTGACTCTTCTTAGCAGAAAACAACTCTTGCTCGTAGGACCACAAACTGCATGGGATTCAACTCCGTTTAGGACTGGGAAACAAACGCTAGCTCGCCTTGCAAGAAACACACTCTGCTTTTGAGAAAACAGCACTCTTCTACTCTCCTGTGTTTCCTATAGGGCCAGAACAGTGAGCTTGCTCAGAACCAAAGAACTGTGCTTCCTACACACACGGGGCATATCTAGTTCAACTCTGCTTAGGAAACTGACCAGAACAGTAGCTTCTCTTCAGTCCAATACACTGTACTTGCTGGGAACAGACGCGAGTGCTATTTGCACAGTGTATGGCAATGGGAGCGCAATAGTGACTCTTCTTAGCAGAAAACAACTCTTGCTCGTAGGACCAGAAACTGCATGGGATTCAACTCCGTTTAGGACTGGGAAACAAACGCTGGCTCGCCTTGCAAGAAACACACTCTGCTTTTGAGAAAACAGCACTCTTCTACTCTCCTGTGTTTCCTGTAGGGCCAGAACAGTGAGCTTGCTCAGAACCAAAGAACTGTGCTTCCTACACACACGGGGCATATCTAGTTCAACTCTGCTTAGGAAACTGACCAGAACAGTAGCTTCTCTTCAGTCCAATACACTGTACTTGCTGGGAACAGACGCGAGTGCTATTTGCACTGTGTATGGCAATGGGAGCGCAATAGTGACTCTTCTTAGCAGAAAACAACTCTTGCTCATAGGACCAGAAACTGCATGGGATTCAACTCCGTTTAGGACTGGGAAACAAACGCTAGCTCGCCTTGCAAGAAACACACTCTGCTTTTGAGAAAACAGCACTCTTCTACTCTCCTGTGTTTCCTATAGGGCCAGAACAATGAGCTTGCTCAGAACAAAAGAACTGTGCTTCCTACACACACGGGGCATATCTAGTTCAACTCTGCTTAGGAAACTGACCAGAACAGTAGCTTCTCTTCAGTCCAATACACTGTACTTGCTGGGAACAGACGCGAGTGCTATTTGCACTGTGTATGGCAATGGGAGCGCAATAGTGACTCTTCTTAGCAGAAAACAACTCTTGCTCGTAGGACCACAAACTGCATGGGATTCAACTCCGTTTAGGACTGGGAAACAAACGCTAGCTCGCCTTGCAAGAAACACACTCTGCTTTTGAGAAAACAGCACTCTTCTACTCTCCTGTGTTTCCTATAGGGCCAGAACAGTGAGCTTGCTCAGAACCAAAGAACTGTGCTTCCTACACACACGGGGCATATCTAGTTCAACTCTGCTTAGGAAACTGCCCAGAACAGTAGCTTCTCTTCAGTCCAATACACTGTACTTGCTGGGAACAGACGCGAGTGCTATTTGCACTGTGTATGGCAATGGGAGCGCAATAGTGACTCTTCTTAGCAGAAAACAACTCTTGCTCGTAGGACCACAAACTGCATGGGATTCAACTCCGTTTAGGACTGGGAAACAAACGCTAGCTCGCCTTGCAAGAAACACACTCTGCTTTTGAGAAAACAGCACTCTTCTACTCTCCTGTGTTTCCTAAAGGGCCAGAACAGTGAGCTTGCTCAGAACCAAAGAACTGTGCTTCCTACACACACGGGGCATATCTAGTTCAACTCTGCTTAGGAAACTGACCAGAACAGTAGCTTCTCTTCAGTCCAATACACTGTACTTGCTGGGAACAGACGCGAGTGCTATTTGCACTGTGTATGGCAATGGGAGCGCAATAGTGACTCTTCTTAGCAGAAAACAACTCTTGCTCGTAGGACCAGAAACTGCATGGGATTCAACTCCGTTTAGGACTGGGAAACAAACGCTAGCTCGCCTTGCAAGAAACACACTCTGCTTTTGAGAAAACAGCACTCTTCTACTCTCCTGTGTTTCCTATAGGGCCAGAACAGTGAGCTTGCTCAGAACCAAAGAACTGTGCTTCCTACACACACGGGGCATATCTAGTTCAACTCTGCTTAGGAAACTGACCAGAACAGTAGCTTCTCTTCAGTCCAATACACTGTACTTGCTGGGAACAGACGCGAGTGCTCTTTGCACAGTGTATGGCAATGGGAGCGCAATAGTGACTCTTCTTAGCAGAAAACAACTCTTGCTGGTAGGACCAGAAACTGCATGGGATTCAACTCCGTTTAGGACTGGGAAACAAACGCTAGCTCGCCTTGCAAGAAACACACTCTGCTTTTGAGAAAACAGCACTCTTCTACTCTCCTGTGTTTCCTATAGGGCCAGAACAGTGAGCTTGCTCAGAAAAAAAGAACTGTGCTTCCTACACACACGGGGCATATCTAGTTCAACTCTGCTTAGGAAACTGACCAGAACAGTAGCTTCTCTTCAGTCCAATACACTGTACTTGCTGGGAACAGATGCGAGTGCTATTTGCACTGTGTATGGCAATGGGAGCGCAATAGTGACTCTTCTTAGCAGAAAACAACTCTTGCTCGTAGGACCAGAAACTGCATGGGATTCAACTCCGTTTAGGACTGGGAAACAAATGCTAGCTCGCCTTGCAAGAAACACACTCTGCTTTTGAGAAAACAGCACTCTTCTACTCTCCTGTGTTTCCTATAGGGCCAGAACAGTGAGCTTGCTCAGAACAAAAGAACTGTGCTTCCTACACACACGGGGCATATCTAGTTCAACTCTGCTTAGGAAACTGACCAGAACAGTAGCTTCTCTTCAGTCCAATACACTGTACTTGCTGGGAACAGACGCGAGTGCTATTTGCACTGTGTATGGCAACGGGAGCGCAATAGTGACTCTTCTTAGCAGAAAACAACTCTTGCTCGTAGGACCAGAAACTGCATGGGATTCAACTCCGTTTAGGACTGGGAAACAAACGCTAGCTCGCCTTGCAAGAAACACACTCTGCTTTTGAGAAAACAGCACTCTTCTACTCTCCTGTGTTTCCTATAGGGCCAGAACAGTGAGCTTGCTCAGAACAAAAGAACTGTGCTTCCTACACACACGGGGCATATCTAGTTCAACTCTGCTTAGGAAACTGACCAGAACAGTAGCTTCTCTTCAGTCCAATACACTGTACTTGCTGGGAACAGACGCGAGTGCTATTTGCACTGTGTATGGCAATGGGAGCGCAATAGTGACTCTTCTTAGCAGAAAACAACTCTTGCTCGTAGGACCACAAACTGCATGGGATTCAACTCCGTTTAGGACTGGGAAACAAACGCTAGCTCGCCTTGCAAGAAACACACTCTGCTTTTGAGAAAACAGCACTCTTCTACTCTCCTGTGTTTCCTAAAGGGCCAGAACAGTGAGCTTGCTCAGAACCAAAGAACTGTGCTTCCTACACACACGGGGCATATCTAGTTCAACTCTGCTTAGGAAACTGACCTGAACAGTAGCTTCTCTTCAGTCCAATACACTGTACTTGCTGGGAACAGACGCGAGTGCTATTTGCACTGTGTATGGCAATGGGAGCGCAATAGTGACTCTTCTTAGCAGAAAACAACTCTTGCTCGTAGGACCAGAAACTGCATGGGATTCAACTCCGTTTAGGACTGGGAAACAAACGCTAGCTCGCCTTGCAAGAAACACACTCTGCTTTTGAGAAAACAGCACTCTTCTACTCTCCTGTGTTTCCTATAGGGCCAGAACAGTGAGCTTGCTCAGAACAAAAGAACTGTGCTTCCTACACACACGGGGCATATCTAGTTCAACTCTGCTTAGGAAACTGACAAGAACAGTAGCTTCTATTCAGTCCAATACACTGTACTTGCTGGGAACAGACGCGAGTGCTATTTGCACAGTGTATGGCAATGGGAGCGCAATAGTGACTCTTCTTAGCAGAAAACAACTCTTGCTCGTAGGACCAGAAACTGCATGGGATTCAACTCCGTTTAGGACTGGGAAACAAACGCTAGCTCGCCTTGCAAGAAACACACTCTGCTTTTGAGAAAACAGCACTCTTCTACTCTCCTGTGTTTCCTATAGGGCCAGAACAGTGAGCTTGCTCAGAACCAAAGAACTGTGCTTCCTACACACACGGGGCATATCTAGTTCAACTCTGCTTAAGAAACTGACAAGAACAGTAGCTTCTCTTCAGTCCAATACACTGTACTTGCTGGGAACAGACGCGAGTGCTATTTGCACTGTGTATGGCAATGGGAGCGCAATAGTGACTCTTCTTAGCAGAAAACAACTCTTGCTCGTAGGACCAGAAACTGCATGGGATTCTACTCCGTTTAGGACTGGGAAACAAACGCTAGCTCGCCTTGCAAGAAACACACTCTGCTTTTGAGAAAACAGCACTCTTCTACTCTCCTGTGTTTCCTATAGGGCCAGAACAGTGAGCTTGCTCTGAACAAAAGAACTGTGCTTCCTACACACACGGGGCATATCTAGTTCAACTCTGCTTAGGAAACTGACCAGAACAGTAGCTTCTCTTCAGTC
Source organism: Peromyscus eremicus (assembly GCF_949786415.1). Lineage (NCBI taxonomy): Eukaryota > Metazoa > Chordata > Mammalia > Rodentia > Cricetidae > Peromyscus > Peromyscus eremicus. The sequence continues at coordinate 101,883 of NW_026735590.1, read as the reverse complement.
CAATACACTGTACTTGCTGGGAACAGACGCGAGTGCTATTTGCACTGTGTATGGCAATGGGAGCGCAATAGTGACTCTTCTTAGCAGAAAACAACTCTTGCTCGTAGGACCAGAAACTGCATGGGATTCAACTCCGTTTAGGACTGGGAAACAAATGCTAGCTCGCCTTGCAAGAAACACACTCTGCTTTTGAGAAAACAGCACTCTTCTACTCTCCTGTGTTTCCTATAGGGCCAGAACAGTGAGCTTGCTCAGAACCAAAGAACTGTGCTTCCTACACACACGGGGCATATCTAGTTCAACTCTGCTTAAGAAACTGACAAGAACAGTAGTTTCTCTTCAGTCCAATACACTGTACTTGCTGGGAACAGACGCGAGTGCTATTTGCACTGTGTATGGCAATGGGAGCGCAATAGTGACTCTTCTTAGCAGAAAACAACTCTTGCTCGTAGGACCAGAAACTGCATGGGATTCTACTCCGTTTAGGACTGGGAAACAAACGCTAGCTCGCCTTGCAAGAAACACACTCTGCTTTTGAGAAAACAGCACTCTTCTACTCTCCTGTGTTTCCTATAGGGCCAGAACAGTGAGCTTGCTCAGAACAAAAGAACTGTGCTTCCTACACACACGGGGCATATCTAGTTCAACTCTGCTTAGGAAACTGACCAGAACAGTAGCTTCTCTTCAGTCCAATACACTGTACTTGCTGGGAACAGACGCGAGTGCTATTTGCACTGTGTATGGCAATGGGAGCGCAATAGTGACTCTTCTTAGCAGAAAACAACTCTTGCTCGTAGGACCACAAACTGCATGGGATTCAACTCCGTTTAGGACTGGGAAACAAACGCTAGCTCGCCTTGCAAGAAACACACTCTGCTTTTGAGAAAACAGCACTCTTCTACTCTCCTGTGTTTCCTATAGGGCCAGAACAGTGAGCTTGCTCAGAACAAAAGAACTGTGCTTCCTACACACACGGGGCATATCTAGTTCAACTCTGCTTAGGAAACTGACCAGAACAGTAGCTTCTCTTCAGTCCAATACACTGTACTTGCTGGGAACAGACGCGAGTGCTATTTGCACTGTGTATGGCAATGGGAGCGCAATAGTGACTCTTCTTAGCAGAAAACAACTCTTGCTCGTAGGACCAGAAACTGCATGGGATTCAACTCCGTTTAGGACTGGGAAACAAATGCTAGCTCGCCTTGCAAGAAACACACTCTGCTTTTGAGAAAACAGCACTCTTCTACTCTCCTGTGTTTCCTATAGGGCCAGAACAGTGAGCTTGCTCAGAACCAAAGAACTGTGCTTCCTACACACACGGGGCATATCTAGTTCAACTCTGCTTAGGAAACTGACCAGAACAGTAGCTTCTCTTCAGTCCAATACACTGTACTTGCTGGGAACAGACGCGAGTGCTATTTGCACTGTGTATGGCAATGGGAGCGCAATAGTGACTCTTCTTAGCAGAAAACAACTCTTGCTCGTAGGACCAGAAACTGCATGGGATTCTACTCCGTTTAGGACTGGGAAACAAACGCTAGCTCGCCTTGCAAGAAACACACTCTGCTTTTGAGAAAACAGCACTCTTCTACTCTCCTGTGTTTCCTATAGGGCCAGAACAGTGAGCTTGCTCAGAACAAAAGAACTGTGCTTCCTACACACACGGGGCATATCTAGTTCAACTCTGCTTAGGAAACTGACCAGAACAGTAGCTTCTCTTCAGTCCAATACACTGTACTTGCTGGGAACAGACGCGAGTGCTATTTGCACTGTGTATGGCAATGGGAGCGCAATAGTGACTCTTCTTAGCAGAAAACAACTCTTGCTCGTAGGACCAGAAACTGCATGGGATTCAACTCCGTTTAGGACTGGGAAACAAACGCTAGCTCGCCTTGCAAGAAACACACTCTGCTTTTGAGAAAACAGCACTCTTCTACTCTCCTGTGTTTCCTATAGGGCCAGAACAGTGAGCTTGCTCAGAACAAAAGAACTGTGCTTCCTACACACACGGGGCATATCTAGTTCAACTCTGCTTAGGAAACTGACCAGAACAGTAGCTTCTCTTCAGTCCAATACACTGTACTTGCTGGGAACAGACGCGAGTGCTATTTGCACTGTGTATGGCAATGGGAGCGCAATAGTGACTCTTCTTAGCAGAAAACAACTCTTGCTCGTAGGACCAGAAACTGCATGGGATTCAACTCCGTTTAGGACTGGGAAACAAATGCTAGCTCGCCTTGCAAGAAACACACACTGCTTTTGAGAAAACAGCACTCTTCTACTCTCCTGTGTTTCCTATAGGGCCAGAACAGTGAGCTTGCTCAGAACCAAAGAACTGTGCTTCCTACACACACGGGGCATATCTAGTTCAACTCTGCTTAAGAAACTGACAAGAACAGTAGCTTCTCTTCAGTCCAATACACTGTACTTGCTGGGAACAGACGCAAGTGCTATTTGCACTGTGTATGGCAATGGGAGCGCAATAGTGACTCTTCTTAGCAGAAAACAACTCTTGCTCATAGGACCAGAAACTGCATGGGATTCTACTCCGTTTAGGACTGGGAAACAAACGCTAGCTCGCCTTGCAAGAAACACACTCTGCTTTTGAGAAAACAGCACTCTTCTACTCTCCTGTGTTTCCTATAGGGCCAGAACAGTGAGCTTGCTCAGAACCAAAGAACTGTGCTTCCTACACACACGGGGCATATCTAGTTCAACTCTGCTTAGGAAACTGACCAGAACAGTAGCTTCTCTTCAGTCCAATACACTGTACTTGCTGGGAACAGACGCGAGTGCTATTTGCACTGTGTATGGCAATGGGAGCGCAATAGTGACTCTTCTTAGCAGAAAACAACTCTTGCTCGTAGGACCACAAACTGCATGGGATTCAACTCCGTTTAGGACTGGGAAACAAACGCTAGCTCGCCTTGCAAGAAACACACTCTGCTTTTGAGAAAACAGCACTCTTCTACTCTCCTGTGTTTCCTATAGGGCCAGAACAGTGAGCTTGCTCAGAACAAAAGAACTGTGCTTCCTACACACACGGGGCATATCTAGTTCAACTCTGCTTAGGAAACTGACCAGAACAGTAGCTTCTCTTCAGTCCAATACACTGTACTTGCTGGGAACAGACGCGAGTGCTATTTGCACTGTGTATGGCAATGGGAGCGCAATAGTGACTCTTCTTAGCAGAAAACAACTCTTGCTCGTAGGACCAGAAACTGCATGGGATTCAACTCCGTTTAGGACTGGGAAACAAACGCTAGCTCGCCTTGCAAAAAACACACTCTGCTTTTGAGAAAACAGCACTCTTCTACTCTCCTGTGTTTCCTATAGGGCCAGAACAGTGAGCTTGTTCAGAACAAAAGAACTGTGCTTCCTACACACACGGGGCATATCTAGTTCAACTCTGCTTAGGAAACTGACAAGAACAGTAGCTTCTCTTCAGTCCAATACACTGTACTTGCTGGGAACAGACGCGAGTGCTATTTGCACTGTGTATGGCAATGGGAGCGCAATAGTGACTCTTCATAGCAGAAAACAACTCTTGCTCGTAGGACCACAAACTGCATGGGATTCAACTCCGTTTAGGACTGGGAAACAAATGCTAGCTCGCCTTGCAAGAAACACACTCTGCTTTTGAGAAAACAGTACTCTACTACTCTCCTGTGTTTCCTATAGGGCCAGAACAGTGAGCTTGCCCAGAACAAAAGAACTGTGCTTCCTACACACACGGGGCATATCTAGTTCAACTCTGCTCAGGAAACTGACCAGAACAGTAGCTTCTCTTCAGTCCAATACACTGTACTTGCTGGGAACAGACGCGAGTGCTATTTGCACTGTGTATGGCAATGGGAGCGCAATAGTGACTCTTCTTAGCAGAAAACAACTCTTGCTCGTAGGACCAGAAACTGCATGGGATTCAACTCCGTTTAGGACTGGGAAACAAACGCTAGCTCGCCTTGCAAGAAACACACTCTGCTTTTGAGAAATCAGCACTCTTCTACTCTCCTGTGTTTCCTACAAGGCCAGAACAGTGAGCTTGCTCAGAACAAAACAACTGTGCTTCCTACACACACGGGGCATATCTAGTTCAACTCTGCTTAGGAAACTGACCAGAACAGTAGATTCTCTTCAGTCCAATACACTGTACTTGCTGGGAACAGACGCGAGTGCTATTTGCACTGTGTATGGCAATGGGAGCGCAATAGTGACTCTTCTTAGCAGAAAACAACTCTTGCTCGTAGGACCACAAACTGCATGGGATTCAACTCCGTTTAGGACTGGGAAACAAACGCTATCTCGCCTTGCAAGAAACACACTCTGCTTTTGAGAAAACAGCACTCTTCTACTCTCCTGTGTTTCCTATAGGGCCAGAACAGTGAGCTTGCTCAGAACCAAAGAACTGTGCTTCCTACACACACGGGGCATATCTAGTTCAACTCTGCTTAGGAAACTGACCAGAACAGTAGCTTCTCTTCAGTCCAATACACTGTACTTGCTGGGAACAGACGCGAGTGCTATTTGCACTGTGTATGGCAATGGGAGCGCAATAGTGACTCTTCTTAGCAGAAAACAACTCTTGCTCGTAGGACCAGAAACTGCATGGGATTCAACTCCGTTTAGGACTGGGAAACAAATGCTAGCTCGCCTTGCAAGAAACACACACTGCTTTTGAGAAAACAGCACTCTTCTACTCTCCTGTGTTTCCTATAGGGCCAGAACAGTGAGCTTGCTCAGAACCAAAGAACTGTGCTTCCTACACACACGGGGCATATCTAGTTCAACTCTGCTTAAGAAACTGACAAGAACAGTAGCTTCTCTTCAGTCCAATACACTGTACTTGCTGGGAACAGACGCAAGTGCTATTTGCACTGTGTATGGCAATGGGAGCGCAATAGTGACTCTTCTTAGCAGAAAACAACTCTTGCTCATAGGACCAGAAACTGCATGGGATTCTACTCCGTTTAGGACTGGGAAACAAACGCTAGCTCGCCTTGCAAGAAACACACTCTGCTTTTGAGAAAACAGCACTCTTCTACTCTCCTGTGTTTCCTATAGGGCCAGAACAGTGAGCTTGCTCAGAACCAAAGAACTGTGCTTCCTACACACACGGGGCATATCTAGTTCAACTCTGCTTAGGAAACTGACCAGAACAGTAGCTTCTCTTCAGTCCAATACACTGTACTTGCTGGGAACAGACGCGAGTGCTATTTGCACTGTGTATGGCAATGGGAGCGCAATAGTGACTCTTCTTAGCAGAAAACAACTCTTGCTCGTAGGACCACAAACTGCATGGGATTCAACTCCGTTTAGGACTGGGAAACAAACGCTAGCTCGCCTTGCAAGAAACACACTCTGCTTTTGAGAAAACAGCACTCTTCTACTCTCCTGTGTTTCCTATAGGGCCAGAACAGTGAGCTTGCTCAGAACAAAAGAACTGTGCTTCCTACACACACGGGGCATATCTAGTTCAACTCTGCTTAGGAAACTGACCAGAACAGTAGCTTCTCTTCAGTCCAATACACTGTACTTGCTGGGAACAGACGCGAGTGCTATTTGCACTGTGTATGGCAATGGGAGCGCAATAGTGACTCTTCTTAGCAGAAAACAACTCTTGCTCGTAGGACCAGAAACTGCATGGGATTCAACTCCGTTTAGGACTGGGAAACAAACGCTAGCTCGCCTTGCAAAAAACACACTCTGCTTTTGAGAAAACAGCACTCTTCTACTCTCCTGTGTTTCCTATAGGGCCAGAACAGTGAGCTTGTTCAGAACAAAAGAACTGTGCTTCCTACACACACGGGGCATATCTAGTTCAACTCTGCTTAGGAAACTGACAAGAACAGTAGCTTCTCTTCAGTCCAATACACTGTACTTGCTGGGAACAGACGCGAGTGCTATTTGCACTGTGTATGGCAATGGGAGCGCAATAGTGACTCTTCATAGCAGAAAACAACTCTTGCTCGTAGGACCACAAACTGCATGGGATTCAACTCCGTTTAGGACTGGGAAACAAATGCTAGCTCGCCTTGCAAGAAACACACTCTGCTTTTGAGAAAACAGTACTCTACTACTCTCCTGTGTTTCCTATAGGGCCAGAACAGTGAGCTTGCCCAGAACAAAAGAACTGTGCTTCCTACACACACGGGGCATATCTAGTTCAACTCTGCTCAGGAAACTGACCAGAACAGTAGCTTCTCTTCAGTCCAATACACTGTACTTGCTGGGAACAGACGCGAGTGCTATTTGCACTGTGTATGGCAATGGGAGCGCAATAGTGACTCTTCTTAGCAGAAAACAACTCTTGCTCGTAGGACCAGAAACTGCATGGGATTCAACTCCGTTTAGGACTGGGAAACAAACGCTAGCTCGCCTTGCAAGAAACACACTCTGCTTTTGAGAAATCAGCACTCTTCTACTCTCCTGTGTTTCCTACAAGGCCAGAACAGTGAGCTTGCTCAGAACAAAACAACTGTGCTTCCTACACACACGGGGCATATCTAGTTCAACTCTGCTTAGGAAACTGACCAGAACAGTAGATTCTCTTCAGTCCAATACACTGTACTTGCTGGGAACAGACGCGAGTGCTATTTGCACTGTGTATGGCAATGGGAGCGCAATAGTGACTCTTCTTAGCAGAAAACAACTCTTGCTCGTAGGACCACAAACTGCATGGGATTCAACTCCGTTTAGGACTGGGAAACAAACGCTATCTCGCCTTGCAAGAAACACACTCTGCTTTTGAGAAAACAGCACTCTTCTACTCTCCTGTGTTTCCTATAGGGCCAGAACAGTGAGCTTGCTCAGAACCAAAGAACTGTGCTTCCTACACACACGGGGCATATCTAGTTCAACTCTGCTTAGGAAACTGACCAGAACAGTAGCTTCTCTTCAGTCCAATACACTGTACTTGCTGGGAACAGACGCGAGTGCTATTTGCACTGTGTATGGCAATGGGAGCGCAATAGTGACTCTTCTTAGCAGAAAACAACTCTTGCTCGTAGGACCACAAACTGCATGGGATTCAACTCCGTTTAGGACTGGGAAACAAACGCTAGCTCGCCTTGCAAGAAACACACTCTGCTTTTGAGAAAACAGCACTCTTCTACTCTCCTGTGTTTCCTATAGGGCCAGAACAGTGAGCTTGCTTAGAACAAAAGAACTGTGCTTCCTACACACACGGGGCATATCTAGTTCAACTCTGCTTAGGAAACTGACCAGAACAGTAGCTTCTCTTCAGTCCAATACACTGTACTTGCTGGGAACAGACGCGAGTGCTATTTGCACTGTGTATGGCAATGGGAGCGCAATAGTGACTCTTCTTAGCAGAAACCAACTCTTGCTCGTAGGACCAGAAACTGCATGGGATTCAACTCCTTTTAGGACTGGGAAACAAACGCTAGCTCGCCTTGCAAGAAACACACTCTGCTTTTGAGAAAACAGCACTCTTCTACTCTCCTGTGTTTCCTATAGGGCCAGAACAGTGAGATTGCTCAGAACAAAACAACTGTGCTTCCTACACACACGGGGCATATCTAGTTCAACTCTGCTTAGGAAACTGACCAGAACAGTAGCTTCTCTTCAGTCCAATACACTGTACTTGCTGGGAACAGACGCGAGTGCTATTTGCACTGTGTATGGCAATGGGAGCGCAATAGTGACTCTTCTTAGCAGAAAACAACTCTTGCTCGTAGGACCAGAAACTGCATGGGATTCAACTCCGTTTAGGACTGGGAAACAAACGCTAGCTCGCCTTGCAAGAAACACACTCTGCTTTTGAGAAAACAGCACTCTTCTACTCTCCTGTGTTTCCTATAGGGCCAGAACAGTGAGCTTGCTCAGAACAAAAGAACTGTGCTTCCTACACACACGGGGCATATCTAGTTCAACTCTGCTTAGGAAACTGACCAGAACAGTAGCTTCTCTTCAGTCCAATACACTGTACTTGCTGGGAACAGACGCGAGTGCTATTTGCACTGTGTATGGCAATGGGAGCGCAATAGTGACTCTTCTTAGCAGAAAACAACTCTTGCTCGTAGGACCAGAAACTGCATGGGATTCAACTCCGTTTAGGACTGGGAAACAAATGCTAGCTCGCCTTGCAAGAAACACACACTGCTTTTGAGAAAACAGCACTCTTCTACTCTCCTGTGTTTCCTATAGGGCCAGAACAGTGAGCTTGCTCAGAACCAAAGAACTGTGCTTCCTACACACACGGGGCATATCTAGTTCAACTCTGCTTAAGAAACTGACAAGAACAGTAGCTTCTCTTCAGTCCAATACACTGTACTTGCTGGGAACAGACGCAAGTGCTATTTGCACTGTGTATGGCAATGGGAGCGCAATAGTGACTCTTCTTAGCAGAAAACAACTCTTGCTCATAGGACCAGAAACTGCATGGGATTCTACTCCGTTTAGGACTGGGAAACAAACGCTAGCTCGCCTTGCAAGAAACACACTCTGCTTTTGAGAAAACAGCACTCTTCTACTCTCCTGTGTTTCCTATAGGGCCAGAACAGTGAGCTTGCTCAGAACAAAAGAACTGTGCTTCCTACACACACGGGGCATATCTAGTTCAACTCTGCTTAGGAAACTGACCAGAACAGTAGCTTCTCTTCAGTCCAATACACTGTACTTGCTGGGAACAGACGCGAGTGCTATTTGCACTGTGTATGGCAATGGGAGCGCAATAGTGACTCTTCTTAGCAGAAAACAACTCTTGCTCGTAGGACCACAAACTGCATGGGATTCAACTCCGTTTAGGACTGGGAAACAAACGCTAGCTCGCCTTGCAAGAAACACACTCTGCTTTTGAGAAAACAGCACTCTTCTACTCTCCTGTGTTTCCTATAGGGCCAGAACAGTGAGCTTGCTCAGAACAAAAGAACTGTGCTTCCTACACACACGGGGCATATCTAGTTCAACTCTGCTTAGGAAACTGACCAGAACAGTAGCTTCTCTTCAGTCCAATACACTGTACTTGCTGGGAACAGACGCGAGTGCTATTTGCACTGTGTATGGCAATGGGAGCGCAATAGTGACTCTTCTTAGCAGAAAACAACTCTTGCTCGTAGGACCAGAAACTGCATGGGATTCAACTCCGTTTAGGACTGGGAAACAAACGCTAGCTCGCCTTGCAAAAAACACACTCTGCTTTTGAGAAAACAGCACTCTTCTACTCTCCTGTGTTTCCTATAGGGCCAGAACAGTGAGCTTGTTCAGAACAAAAGAACTGTGCTTCCTACACACACGGGGCATATCTAGTTCAACTCTGCTTAGGAAACTGACAAGAACAGTAGCTTCTCTTCAGTCCAATACACTGTACTTGCTGGGAACAGACGCGAGTGCTATTTGCACTGTGTATGGCAATGGGAGCGCAATAGTGACTCTTCATAGCAGAAAACAACTCTTGCTCGTAGGACCACAAACTGCATGGGATTCAACTCCGTTTAGGACTGGGAAACAAATGCTAGCTCGCCTTGCAAGAAACACACTCTGCTTTTGAGAAAACAGTACTCTTCTACTCTCCTGTGTTTCCTATAGGGCCAGAACAGTGAGCTTGCCCAGAACAAAAGAACTGTGCTTCCTACACACACGGGGCATATCTAGTTCAACTCTGCTTAGGAAACTGACCAGAACAGTAGCTTCTCTTCAGTCCAATACACTGTACTTGCTGGGAACAGACGCGAGTGCTATTTGCACTGTGTATGGCAATGGGAGCGCAATAGTGACTCTTCTTAGCAGAAAACAACTCTTGCTCGTAGGACCAGAAACTGCATGGGATTCAACTCCGTTTAGGACTGGGAAACAAACGCTAGCTCGCCTTGCAAGAAACACACTCTGCTTTTGAGAAAACAGCACTCTTCTACTCTCCTGTGTTTCCTACAAGGCCAGAACAGTGAGCTTGCTCAGAACAAAACAACTGTGCTTCCTACACACACGGGGCATATCTAGTTCAACTCTGCTTAGGAAACTGACCAGAACAGTAGATTCTCTTCAGTCCAATACACTGTACTTGCTGGGAACAGACGCGAGTGCTATTTGCACTGTGTATGGCAATGGGAGCGCAATAGTGACTCTTCTTAGCAGAAAACAACTCTTGCTCGTAGGACCACAAACTGCATGGGATTCAACTCCGTTTAGGACTGGGAAACAAACGCTATCTCGCCTTGCAAGAAACACACTCTGCTTTTGAGAAAACAGCACTCTTCTACTCTCCTGTGTTTCCTATAGGGCCAGAACAGTGAGCTTGCTCAGAACCAAAGAACTGTGCTTCCTACACACACGGGGCATATCTAGTTCAACTCTGCTTAGGAAACTGACCAGAACAGTAGCTTCTCTTCAGTCCAATACACTGTACTTGCTGGGAACAGACGCGAGTGCTATTTGCACTGTGTATGGCAATGGGAGCGCAATAGTGACTCTTCTTAGCAGAAAACAACTCTTGCTCGTAGGACCACAAACTGCATGGGATTCAACTCCGTTTAGGACTGGGAAACAAACGCTAGCTCGCCTTGCAAGAAACACACTCTGCTTTTGAGAAAACAGCACTCTTCTACTCTCCTGTGTTTCCTATAGGGCCAGAACAGTGAGCTTGCTTAGAACAAAAGAACTGTGCTTCCTACACACACGGGGCATATCTAGTTCAACTCTGCTTAGGAAACTGACCAGAACAGTAGCTTCTCTTCAGTCCAATACACTGTACTTGCTGGGAACAGACGCGAGTGCTATTTGCACTGTGTATGGCAATGGGAGCGCAATAGTGACTCTTCTTAGCAGAAACCAACTCTTGCTCGTAGGACCAGAAACTGCATGGGATTCAACTCCTTTTAGGACTGGGAAACAAACGCTAGCTCGCCTTGCAAGAAACACACTCTGCTTTTGAGAAAACAGCACTCTTCTACTCTCCTGTGTTTCCTATAGGGCCAGAACAGTGAGATTGCTCAGAACAAAACAACTGTGCTTCCTACACACACGGGGCATATCTAGTTCAACTCTGCTTAGGAAACTGACCAGAACAGTAGCTTCTCTTCAGTCCAATACACTGTACTTGCTGGGAACAGACGCGAGTGCTATTTGCACTGTGTATGGCAATGGGAGCGCAATAGTGACTCTTCTTAGCAGAAAACAACTCTTGCTCGTAGGACCAGAAACTGCATGGGATTCAACTCCGTTTAGGACTGGGAAACAAACGCTAGCTCGCCTTGCAAGAAACACACTCTGCTTTTGAGAAAACAGCACTCTTCTACTCTCCTGTGTTTCCTATAGGGCCAGAACAGTGAGCTTGCTCAGAACAAAAGAACTGTGCTTCCTACACACACGGGGCATATCTAGTTCAACTCTGCTTAGGAAACTGACCAGAACAGTAGCTTCTCTTCAGTCCAATACACTGTACTTGCTGGGAACAGACGCGAGTGCTATTTGCACTGTGTATGGCAATGGGAGCGCAATAGTGACTCTTCTTAGCAGAAAACAACTCTTGCTCGTAGGACCAGAAACTGCATGGGATTCAACTCCGTTTAGGACTGGGAAACAAATGCTAGCTCGCCTTGCAAGAAACACACACTGCTTTTGAGAAAACAGCACTCTTCTACTCTCCTGTGTTTCCTATAGGGCCAGAACAGTGAGCTTGCTCAGAACCAAAGAACTGTGCTTCCTACACACACGGGGCATATCTAGTTCAACTCTGCTTAAGAAACTGACAAGAACAGTAGCTTCTCTTCAGTCCAATACACTGTACTTGCTGGGAACAGACGCAAGTGCTATTTGCACTGTGTATGGCAATGGGAGCGCAATAGTGACTCTTCTTAGCAGAAAACAACTCTTGCTCATAGGACCAGAAACTGCATGGGATTCTACTCCGTTTAGGACTGGGAAACAAACGCTAGCTCGCCTTGCAAGAAACACACTCTGCTTTTGAGAAAACAGCACTCTTCTACTCTCCTGTGTTTCCTATAGGGCCAGAACAGTGAGCTTGCTCAGAACAAAAGAACTGTGCTTCCTACACACACGGGGCATATCTAGTTCAACTCTGCTTAGGAAACTGACCAGAACAGTAGCTTCTCTTCAGTCCAATACACTGTACTTGCTGGGAACAGACGCGAGTGCTATTTGCACTGTGTATGGCAATGGGAGCGCAATAGTGACTCTTCTTAGCAGAAAACAACTCTTGCTCGTAGGACCACAAACTGCATGGGATTCAACTCCGTTTAGGACTGGGAAACAAACGCTAGCTCGCCTTGCAAGAAACACACTCTGCTTTTGAGAAAACAGCACTCTTCTACTCTCCTGTGTTTCCTATAGGGCCAGAACAGTGAGCTTGCTCAGAACAAAAGAACTGTGCTTCCTACACACACGGGGCATATCTAGTTCAACTCTGCTTAGGAAACTGACCAGAACAGTAGCTTCTCTTCAGTCCAATACACTGTACTTGCTGGGAACAGACGCGAGTGCTATTTGCACTGTGTATGGCAATGGGAGCGCAATAGTGACTCTTCTTAGCAGAAAACAACTCTTGCTCGTAGGACCAGAAACTGCATGGGATTCAACTCCGTTTAGGACTGGGAAACAAACGCTAGCTCGCCTTGCAAAAAACACACTCTGCTTTTGAGAAAACAGCACTCTTCTACTCTCCTGTGTTTCCTATAGGGCCAGAACAGTGAGCTTGTTCAGAACAAAAGAACTGTGCTTCCTACACACACGGGGCATATCTAGTTCAACTCTGCTTAGGAAACTGACAAGAACAGTAGCTTCTCTTCAGTCCAATACACTGTACTTGCTGGGAACAGACGCGAGTGCTATTTGCACTGTGTATGGCAATGGGAGCGCAATAGTGACTCTTCATAGCAGAAAACAACTCTTGCTCGTAGGACCACAAACTGCATGGGATTCAACTCCGTTTAGGACTGGGAAACAAATGCTAGCTCGCCTTGCAAGAAACACACTCTGCTTTTGAGAAAACAGTACTCTTCTACTCTCCTGTGTTTCCTATAGGGCCAGAACAGTGAGCTTGCCCAGAACAAAAGAACTGTGCTTCCTACACACACGGGGCATATCTAGTTCAACTCTGCTTAGGAAACTGACCAGAACAGTAGCTTCTCTTCAGTCCAATACACTGTACTTGCTGGGAACAGACGCGAGTGCTATTTGCACTGTGTATGGCAATGGGAGCGCAATAGTGACTCTTCTTAGCAGAAAACAACTCTTGCTCGTAGGACCAGAAACTGCATGGGATTCAACTCCGTTTAGGACTGGGAAACAAACGCTAGCTCGCCTTGCAAGAAACACACTCTGCTTTTGAGAAAACAGCACTCTTCTACTCTCCTGTGTTTCCTACAAGGCCAGAACAGTGAGCTTGCTCAGAACAAAACAACTGTGCTTCCTACACACACGGGGCATATCTAGTTCAACTCTGCTTAGGAAACTGACCAGAACAGTAGATTCTCTTCAGTCCAATACACTGTACTTGCTGGGAACAGACGCGAGTGCTATTTGCACTGTGTATGGCAATGGGAGCGCAATAGTGACTCTTCTTAGCAGAAAACAACTCTTGCTCGTAGGACCACAAACTGCATGGGATTCAACTCCGTTTAGGACTGGGAAACAAACGCTAGCTCGCCTTGCAAGAAACACACTCTGCTTTTGAGAAAACAGCACTCTTCTACTCTCCTGTGTTTCCTATAGGGCCAGAACAGTGAGCTTGCTCAGAACCAAAGAACTGTGCTTCCTACACACACGGGGCATATCTAGTTCAACTCTGCTTAGGAAACTGACCAGAACAGTAGCTTCTCTTCAGTCCAATACACTGTACTTGCTGGGAACAGACGCGAGTGCTATTTGCACTGTGTATGGCAATGGGAGCGCAATAGTGACTCTTCTTAGCAGAAAACAACTCTTGCTCGTAGGACCAGAAACTGCATGGGATTCAACTCCGTTTAGGACTGGGAAACAAACGCTAGCTCGCCTTGCAAGAAACACACTCTGCTTTTGAGAAAACAGCACTCTTCTACTCTCCTGTGTTTCCTATAGGGCCAGAACAGTGAGCTTGCTCAGAACAAAAGAACTGTGCTTCCTACACACACGGGGCATATCTAGTTCAACTCTGCTTAGGAAACTGACCAGAACAGTAGCTTCTCTTCAGTCCAATACACTGTACTTGCTGGGAACAGACGCGAGTGCTATTTGCACTGTGTATGGCAATGGGAGCGCAATAGTGACTCTTCTTAGCAGAAAACAACTCTTGCTCGTAGGACCAGAAACTGCATGGGATTCAACTCCGTTTAGGACTGGGAAACAAACGCTGGCTCGCCTTGCAAGAAACACACTCTGCTTTTGAGAAAACAGCACTCTTCTACTCTCCTGTGTTTCCTATAGGGCCAGAACAGTGAGCTTGCTCAGAACCAAAGAACTGTGCTTCCTACACACACGGGGCATATCTAGTTCAACTCTGCTTAGGAAACTGACCAGAACAGTAGCTTCTCTTCAGTCCAATACACTGTACTTGCTGGGAACAGACGCGAGTGCTATTTGCACTGTGTATGGCAATGGGAGCGCAATAGTGACTCTTCTTAGCAGAAAACAACTCTTGCTCATAGGACCAGAAACTGCATGGGATTCAACTCCGTTTAGGACTGGGAAACAAACGCTAGCTCGCCTTGCAAGAAACACACTCTGCTTTTGAGAAAACAGCACTCTTCTACTCTCCTGTGTTTCCTATAGGGCCAGAACAGTGAGCTTGCTCAGAACCAAAGAACTGTGCTTCCTACACACACGGGGCATATCTAGTTCAACTCTGCTTAGGAAACTGACCAGAACAGTAGCTTCTCTTCAGTCCAATACACTGTACTTGCTGGGAACAGACGCGAGTGCTATTTGCACAGTGTATGGCAATGGGAGCGCAATAGTGACTCTTCTTAGCAGAAAACAACTCTTGCTCGTAGGACCAGAAACTGCATGGGATTCAACTCCGTTTAGGACTGGGAAACAAACGCTAGCTCGCCTTGCAAGAAACACACTCTGCTTTTGAGAAAACAGCACTCTTCTACTCTCCTGTGTTTCCTATAGGGCCAGAACAGTGAGCTTGCTCAGAACAAAAGAACTGTGCTTCCTACACACACGGGGCATATCTAGTTCAACTCTGCTTAGGAAACTGACCAGAACAGTAGCTTCTCTTCAGTCCAATACACTGTACTTGCTGGGAACAGACGCGAGTGCTATTTGCACTGTGTATGGCAATGGGAGCGCAATAGTGACTCTTCTTAGCAGAAAACAACTCTTGCTCGTAGGACCACAAACTGCATGGGATTCAACTCCGTTTAGGACTGGGAAACAAACGCTAGCTCGCCTTGCAAGAAACACACTCTGCTTTTGAGAAAACAGCACTCTTCTACTCTCCTGTGTTTCCTATAGGGCCAGAACAGTGAGCTTGCTCAGAACAAAAGAACTGTGCTTCCTACACACACGGGGCATATCTAGTTCAACTCTGCTTAGGAAACTGACCAGAACAGGAGCTTCTCTTCAGTCCAATACACTGTACTTGCTGGGAACAGACGCGAGTGCTATTTGCACTGTGTATGGCAATGGGAGCGCAATAGTGACTCTTCTTAGCAGAAAACAACTCTTGCTCGTAGGACCAGAATCTGCATGGGATTCAACTCCTTTTAGGACTGGGAAACAAACGCTAGCTCGCCTTGCAAAAAACACACTCTGCTTTTGAGAAAACAGCACTCTTCTACTCTCCTGTGTTTCCTATAGGGCCAGAACAGTGAGCTTGTTCAGAACAAAAGAACTGTGCTTCCTACACACACGGGGCATATCTAGTTCAACTCTGCTTAGGAAACTGACAAGAACAGTAGCTTCTCTTCAGTCCAATACACTGTACTTGCTGGGAACAGACGCGAGTGCTATTTGCACTGTGTATGGCAATGGGAGCGCAATAGTGACTCTTCTTAGCAGAAAACAACTCTTGCTCGTAGGACCACAAACTGCATGGGATTCAACTCCGTTTAGGACTGGGAAACAAATGCTAGCTCGCCTTGCAAGAAACACACTCTGCTTTTGAGAAAACAGTACTCTTCTACTCTCCTGTGTTTCCTATAGGGCCAGAACAGTGAGCTTGCCCAGAACAAAAGAACTGTGCTTCCTACACACACGGGGCATATCTAGTTCAACTCTGCTTAGGAAACTGACCAGAACAGTAGCTTCTCTTCAGTCCAATACACTGTACTTGCTGGGAACAGACGCGAGTGCTATTTGCACTGTGTATGGCAATGGGAGCGCAATAGTGACTCTTCTTAGCAGAAAACAACTCTTGCTCGTAGGACCAGAAACTGCATGGGATTCAACTCCGTTTAGGACTGGGAAACAAACGCTAGCTCGCCTTGCAAGAAACACACTCTGCTTTTGAGAAAACAGCACTCTTCTACTCTCCTGTGTTTCCTACAAGGCCAGAACAGTGAGCTTGCTCAGAACAAAACAACTGTGCTTCCTACACACACGGGGCATATCTAGTTCAACTCTGCTTAGGAAACTGACCAGAACAGTAGCTTCTCTTCAGTCCAATACACTGTACTTGCTGGGAACAGACGCGAGTGCTATTTGCACTGTGTATGGCAATGGGAGCGCAATAGTGACTCTTCTTAGCAGAAAACAACTCTTGCTCGTAGGACCAGAAACTGCATGGGATTCAACTCCGTTTAGGACTGGGAAACAAACGCTAGCTCGCCTTGCAAGAAACACACTCTGCTTTTGAGAAAACAGCACTCTTCTACTCTCCTGTGTTTCCTATAGGGCCAGAACAGTGAGCTTGCTCAGAACCAAAGAACTGTGCTTCCTACACACACGGGGCATATCTAGTTCAACTCTGCTTAGGAAACTGACCAGAACAGTAGCTTCTCTTCAGTCCAATACACTGTACTTGCTGGGAACAGACGCGAGTGCTATTTGCACTGTGTATGGCAATGGGAGCGCAATAGTGACTCTTCTTAGCAGAAAACAACTCTTGCTCGTAGGACCACAAACTGCATGGGATTCAACTCCGTTTAGGACTGGGAAACAAACGCTAGCTCGCCTTGCAAGAAACACACTCTGCTTTTGAGAAAACAGCACTCTTCTACTCTCCTGTGTTTCCTATAGGGCCAGAACAGTGAGCTTGCTCAGAACAAAAGAACTGTGCTTCCTACACACACGGGGCATATCTAGTTCAACTCTGCTTAGGAAACTGACCAGAACAGTAGCTTCTCTTCAGTCCAATACACTGTACTTGCTGGGAACAGACGCGAGTGCTATTTGCACTGTGTATGGCAATGGGAGCGCAATAGTGACTCTTCTTAGCAGAAAACAACTCTTGCTCGTAGGACCACAAACTGCATGGGATTCAACTCCGTTTAGGACTGGGAAACAAACGCTAGCTCGCCTTGCAAGAAACACACTCTGCTTTTGAGAAAACAGCACTCTTCTACTCTCCTGTGTTTCCTATAGGGCCAGAACAGTGAGCTTGCTCAGAACAAAAGAACTGTGCTTCCTACACACACGGGGCATATCTAGTTCAACTCTGCTTAGGAAACTGACCAGAACAGTAGCTTCTCTTCAGTCCAATACACTGTACTTGCTGGGAACAGACGCGAGTGCTATTTGCACTGTGTATGGCAATGGGAGCGCAATAGTGACTCTTCTTAGCAGAAAACAACTCTTGCTCGTAGGACCAGAAACTGCATGGGATTCAACTCCGTTTAGGACTGGGAAACAAACGCTGGCTCGCCTTGCAAGAAACACACTCTGCTTTTGAGAAAACAGCACTCTTCTACTCTCCTGTGTTTCCTACAAGGCCAGAACAGTGAGCTTGCTCAGAACAAAACAACTGTGCTTCCTACACACACGGGGCATATCTAGTTCAACTCTGCTTAGGAAACTGACCAGAACAGTAGCTTCTCTTCAGTCCAATACACTGTACTTGCTGGGAACAGACGCGAGTGCTATTTGCACTGTGTATGGCAATGGGAGCGCAATAGTGACTCTTCTTAGCAGAAAACAACTCTTGCTCGTAGGACCAGAAACTGCATGGGATTCAACTCCGTTTAGGACTGGGAAACAAACGCTAGCTCGCCTTGCAAGAAACACACTCTGCTTTTGAGAAAACAGCACTCTTCTACTCTCCTGTGTTTCCTATAGGGCCAGAACAGTGAGCTTGCTCAGAACCAAAGAACTGTGCTTCCTACACACACGGGGCATATCTAGTTCAACTCTGCTTAGGAAACTGACCAGAACAGTAGCTTCTCTTCAGTCCAATACACTGTACTTGCTGGGAACAGACGCGAGTGCTATTTGCACTGTGTATGGCAATGGGAGCGCAATAGTGACTCTTCTTAGCAGAAAACAACTCTTGCTCGTAGGACCACAAACTGCATGGGATTCAACTCCGTTTAGGACTGGGAAACAAACGCTAGCTCGCCTTGCAAGAAACACACTCTGCTTTTGAGAAAACAGCACTCTTCTACTCTCCTGTGTTTCCTATAGGGCCAGAACAGTGAGCTTGCTCAGAACAAAAGAACTGTGCTTCCTACACACACGGGGCATATCTAGTTCAACTCTGCTTAGGAAACTGACCAGAACAGTAGCTTCTCTTCAGTCCAATACACTGTACTTGCTGGGAACAGACGCGAGTGCTATTTGCACTGTGTATGGCAATGGGAGCGCAATAGTGACTCTTCTTAGCAGAAAACAACTCTTGCTCGTAGGACCACAAACTGCATGGGATTCAACTCCGTTTAGGACTGGGAAACAAACGCTAGCTCGCCTTGCAAGAAACACACTCTGCTTTTGAGAAAACAGCACTCTTCTACTCTCCTGTGTTTCCTATAGGGCCAGAACAGTGAGCTTGCTCAGAACAAAAGAACTGTGCTTCCTACACACACGGGGCATATCTAGTTCAACTCTGCTTAGGAAACTGACCAGAACAGTAGCTTCTCTTCAGTCCAATACACTGTACTTGCTGGGAACAGACGCGAGTGCTATTTGCACTGTGTATGGCAATGGGAGCGCAATAGTGACTCTTCTTAGCAGAAAACAACTCTTGCTCGTAGGACCAGAAACTGCATGGGATTCAACTCCGTTTAGGACTGGGAAACAAACGCTGGCTCGCCTTGCAAGAAACACACTCTGCTTTTGAGAAAACAGCACTCTTCTACTCTCCTGTGTTTCCTATAGGGCCAGAACAGTGAGCTTGCTCAGAACCAAAGAACTGTGCTTCCTACACACACGGGGCATATCTAGTTCAACTCTGCTTAGGAAACTGACCAGAACAGTAGCTTCTCTTCAGTCCAATACACTGTACTTGCTGGGAACAGACGCGAGTGCTATTTGCACTGTGTATGGCAATGGGAGCGCAATAGTGACTCTTCTTAGCAGAAAACAACTCTTGCTCGTAGGACCACAAACTGCATGGGATTCAACTCCGTTTAGGACTGGGAAACAAACGCTAGCTCGCCTTGCAAGAAACACACTCTGCTTTTGAGAAAACAGCACTCTTCTACTCTCCTGTGTTTCCTAAAGGGCCAGAACAGTGAGCTTGCTCAGAACCAAAGAACTGTGCTTCCTACACACACGGGGCATATCTAGTTCAACTCTGCTTAGGAAACTGACCAGAACAGTAGCTTCTCTTCAGTCCAATACACTGTACTTGCTGGGAACAGACGCGAGTGCTATTTGCACAGTGTATGGCAATGGGAGCGCAATAGTGACTCTTCTTAGCAGAAAACAACTCTTGCTCGTAGGACCAGAAACTGCATGGGATTCAACTCCGTTTAGGACTGGGAAACAAACGCTGGCTCGCCTTGCAAGAAACACACTCTGCTTTTGAGAAAACAGCACTCTTCTACTCTCCTGTGTTTCCTATAGGGCCAGAACAGTGAGCTTGCTCAGAACAAAAGAACTGTGCTTCCTACACACACGGGGCATATCTAGTTCAACTCTGCTTAGGAAACTGACCAGAACAGTAGCTTCTCTTCAGTCCAATACACTGTACTTGCTGGGAACAGACGCGAGTGCTATTTGCACTGTGTATGGCAATGGGAGCGCAATAGTGACTCTTCTTAGCAGAAAACAACTCTTGCTCATAGGACCAGAAACTGCATGGGATTCAACTCCGTTTAGGACTGGGAAACAAACGCTAGCTCGCCTTGCAAGAAACACACTCTGCTTTTGAGAAAACAGCACTCTTCTACTCTCCTGTGTTTCCTATAGGGCCAGAACAGTGAGCTTGCTCAGAACCAAAGAACTGTGCTTCCTACACACACGGGGCATATCTAGTTCAACTCTGCTTAGGAAACTGACCAGAACAGTAGCTTCTCTTCAGTCCAATACACTGTACTTGCTGGGAACAGACGCGAGTGCTATTTGCACAGTGTATTGCAATGGGAGCGCAATAGTGACTCTTCTTAGCAGAAAACAACTCTTGCTCGTAGGACCAGAAACTGCATGGGATTCAACTCCGTTTAGGACTGGGAAACAAACGCTAGCTCGCCTTGCAAGAAACACACTCTGCTTTTGAGAAAACAGCACTCTTCTACTCTCCTGTGTTTCCTATAGGGCCAGAACAGTGAGCTTGCTCAGAACAAAAGAACTGTGCTTCCTACACACACGGGGCATATCTAGTTCAACTCTGCTTAGGAAACTGACCAGAACAGTAGCTTCTCTTCAGTCCAATACACTGTACTTGCTGGGAACAGACGCGAGTGCTATTTGCACTGTGTATGGCAATGGGAGCGCAATAGTGACTCTTCTTAGCAGAAAACAACTCTTGCTCGTAGGACCACAAACTGCATGGGATTCAACTCCGTTTAGGACTGGGAAACAAACGCTAGCTCGCCTTGCAAGAAACACACTCTGCTTTTGAGAAAACAGCACTCTTCTACTCTCCTGTGTTTCCTATAGGGCCAGAACAGTGAGCTTGCTCAGAACAAAAGAACTGTGCTTCCTACACACACGGGGCATATCTAGTTCAACTCTGCTTAGGAAACTGACCAGAACAGTAGCTTCTCTTCAGTCCAATACACTGTACTTGCTGGGAACAGACGCGAGTGCTATTTGCACTGTGTATGGCAATGGGAGCGCAATAGTGACTCTTCTTAGCAGAAAACAACTCTTGCTCGTAGGACCAGAATCTGCATGGGATTCAACTCCGTTTAGGACTGGGAAACAAACCCTAGCTAGCCTTGCAAAAAACACACTCTGCTTTTGAGAAAACAGCACTCTTCTACTCTCCTGTGTTTCCTATAGGGCCAGAACAGTGAGCTTGTTCAGAACAAAAGAACTGTGCTTCCTACACACACGGGGCATATCTAGTTCAACTCTGCTTAGGAAACTGACAAGAACAGTAGCTTCTCTTCAGTCCAATACACTGTACTTGCTGGGAACAGACGCGAGTGCTATTTGCACAGTGTATGGCAATGGGAGCACAATAGTGACTCTTCTTAGCAGAAAACAACTCTTGCTCGTAGGACCAGAAACTGCATGGGATTCAACTCCGTTTAGGACTGGGAAACAAACGCTGGCTCGCCTTGCAAGAAACACACTCTGCTTTTGAGAAAACAGCACTCTTCTACTCTCCTGTGTTTCCTATAGGGCCAGAACAGTGAGCTTGCTCAGAACAAAAGAACTGTGCTTCCTACACACACGGGGCATATCTAGTTCAACTCTGCTTAGGAAACTGACCAGAACAGTAGCTTCTCTTCAGTCCAATACACTGTACTTGCTGGGAACAGACGCGAGTGCTATTTGCACTGTGTATGGCAATGGGAGCGCAATAGTGACTCTTCTTAGCAGAAAACAACTCTTGCTCATAGGACCAGAAACTGCATGGGATTCAACTCCGTTTAGGACTGGGAAACAAACGCTAGCTCGCCTTGCAAGAAACACACTCTGCTTTTGAGAAAACAGCACTCTTCTACTCTCCTGTGTTTCCTATAGGGCCAGAACAGTGAGCTTGCTCAGAACCAAAGAACTGTGCTTCCTACACACACGGGGCATATCTAGTTCAACTCTGCTTAGGAAACTGACCAGAACAGTAGCTTCTCTTCAGTCCAATACACTGTACTTGCTGGGAACAGACGCGAGTGCTATTTGCACAGTGTATGGCAATGGGAGCGCAATAGTGACTCTTCTTAGCAGAAAACAACTCTTGCTCGTAGGACCACAAACTGCATGGGATTCAACTCCGTTTAGGACTGGGAAACAAACGCTAGCTCGCCTTGCAAGAAACACACTCTGCTTTTGAGAAAACAGCACTCTTCTACTCTCCTGTGTTTCCTATAGGGCCAGAACAGTGAGCTTGCTCAGAACAAAAGAACTGTGCTTCCTACACACACGGGGCATATCTAGTTCAACTCTGCTTAGGAAACTGACCAGAACAGTAGCTTCTCTTCAGTCCAATACACTGTACTTGCTGGGAACAGACGCGAGTGCTATTTGCACTGTGTATGGCAATGGGAGCGCAATAGTGACTCTTCTTAGCAGAAAACAACTCTTGCTCGTAGGACCACAAACTGCATGGGATTCAACTCCGTTTAGGACTGGGAAACAAACGCTAGCTCGCCTTGCAAGAAACACACTCTGCTTTTGAGTAAACAGCACTCTTCTACTCTCCTGTGTTTCCTATAGGGCCAGAACAGTGAGCTTGCTCAGAACAAAAGAACTGTGCTTCCTACACACACGGGGCATATCTAGTTCAACTCTGCTTAGGAAACTGACCAGAACAGTAGCTTCTCTTCAGTCCAATACACTGTACTTGCTGGGAACAGACGCGAGTGCTATTTGCACTGTGTATGGCAATGGGAGCGCAATAGTGACTCTTCTTAGCAGAAAACAACTCTTGCTCGTAGGACCAGAATCTGCATGGGATTCAACTCCGTTTAGGACTGGGAAACAAACGCTAGCTCGCCTTGCAAAAAACACACTCTGCTTTTGAGAAAACAGCACTCTTCTACTCTCCTGTGTTTCCTATAGGGCCAGAACAGTGAGCTTGTTCAGAACAAAAGAACTGTGCTTCCTACACACACGGGGCATATCTAGTTCAACTCTGCTTAGGAAACTGACAAGAACAGTAGCTTCTCTTCAGTCCAATACACTGTACTTGCTGGGAACAGACGTGAGTGCTATTTGCACTGTGTATGGCAATGGGAGCGCAATAGTGACTCTTCTTAGCAGAAAACAACTCTTGCTCGTAGGACCACAAACTGCATGGGATTCAACTCCGTTTAGGACTGGGAAACAAATGCTAGCTCGCCTTGCAAGAAACACACTCTGCTTTTGAGAAAACAGTACTCTTCTACTCTCCTGTGTTTCCTATAGGGCCAGAACAGTGAGCTTGCCCAGAACAAAAGAACTGTGCTTCCTACACACACGGGGCATATCTAGTTCAACTCTGCTTAGGAAACTGACCAGAACAGTAGCTTCTCTTCAGTCCAATACACTGTACTTGCTGGGAACAGACGCGAGTGCTATTTGCACTGTGTATGGCAATGGGAGCGCAATAGTGACTCTTCTTAGCAGAAAACAACTCTTGCTCGTAGGACCAGAAACTGCATGGGATTCAACTCCGTTTAGGACTGGGAAACAAACGCTAGCTCGCCTTGCAAGAAACACACTCTGCTTTTGAGAAAACAGCACTCTTCTACTCTCCTGTGTTTCCTACAAGGCCAGAACAGTGAGCTTGCTCAGAACAAAACAACTGTGCTTCCTAAACACACGGGGCATATCTAGTTCAACTCTGCTTAGGAAACTGACCAGAACAGTAGCTTCTCTTCAGTCCAATACACTGTACTTGCTGGGAACAGACGCGAGTGCTATTTGCACTGTGTATGGCAATGGGAGCGCAATAGTGACTCTTCTTAGCAGAAAACAACTCTTGCTCGTAGGACCAGAAACTGCATGGGATTCAACTCCGTTTAGGACTGGGAAACAAACGCTAGCTCGCCTTGCAAGAAACACACTCTGCTTTTGAGAAAACAGCACTCTTCTACTCTCCTGTGTTTCCTATAGGGCCAGAACAGTGAGCTTGCTCAGAACCAAAGAACTGTGCTTCCTACACACACGGGGCATATCTAGTTCAACTCTGCTTAGGAAACTGACCAGAACAGTAGCTTCTCTTCAGTCCAATACACTGTACTTGCTGGGAACAGACGCGAGTGCTATTTGCACTGTGTATGGCAATGGGAGCGCAATAGTGACTCTTCTTAGCAGAAAAAAACTCTTGCTCGTAGGACCACAAACTGCATGGGATTCAACTCCGTTTAGGACTGGGAAACAAACGCTAGCTCGCCTTGCAAGAAACACACTCTGCTTTTGAGAAAACAGCACTCTTCTACTCTCCTGTGTTTCCTATAGGGCCAGAACAGTGAGCTTGCTTAGAACAAAAGAACTGTGCTTCCTACACACACGGGGCATATCTAGTTCAACTCTGCTTAGGAAACTGACCAGAACAGTAGCTTCTCTTCAGTCCAATACACTGTACTTGCTGGGAACAGACGCGAGTGCTATTTGCACTGTGTATGGCAATGGGAGCTCAATAGTGACTCTTCTTAGCAGAAAACAACTCTTGCTCGTAGGACCAGAAACTGCATGGGATTCAACTCCGTTTAGGACTGGGAAACAAACGCTAGCTCGCCTTGCAAGAAACACACTCTGCTTTTGAGAAAACAGCACTCTTCTACTCTCCTGTGTTTCCTATAGGGCCAGAACAGTGAGCTTGCTCAGAACCAAAGAACTGTGCTTCCTACACACACGGGGCATATCTAGTTCAACTCTGCTTAGGAAACTGACCAGAACAGTAGCTTCTCTTCAGTCCAATACACTGTACTTGCTGGGAACAGACGCGAGTGCTATTTGCACTGTGTATGGCAATGGGAGCGCAATAGTGACTCTTCTTAGCAGAAAACAACTCTTGCTCGTAGGACCACAAACTGCATGGGATTCAACTCCGTTTAGGACTGGGAAACAAACGCTAGCTCGCCTTGCAAGAAACACACTCTGCTTTTGAGAAAACAGCACTCTTCTACTCTCCTGTGTTTCCTATAGGGCCAGAACAGTGAGCTTGCTCAGAACAAAAGAACTGTGCTTCCTACACACACGGGGCATATCTAGTTCAACTCTGCTTAGGAAACTGACCAGAACAGTAGCTTCTCTTCAGTCCAATACACTGTACTTGCTGGGAACAGACGCGAGTGCTATTTGCACTGTGTATGGCAATGGGAGCGCAATAGTGACTCTTCTTAGCAGAAAACAACTCTTGCTCGTAGGACCAGAATCTGCATGGGATTCAACTCCGTTTAGGACTGGGAAACAAACCCTAGCTCGCCTTGCAAAAAACACACTCTGCTTTTGAGAAAACAGCACTCTTCTACTCTCCTGTGTTTCCTATAGGGCCAGAACAGTGAGCTTGTTCAGAACAAAAGAACTGTGCTTCCTACACACACGGGGCATATCTAGTTCAACTCTGCTTAGGAAACTGACAAGAACAGTAGCTTCTCTTCAGTCCAATACACTGTACTTGCTGGGAACAGACGCGAGTGCTATTTGCACAGTGTATGGCAATGGGAGCACAATAGTGACTCTTCTTAGCAGAAAACAACTCTTGCTCGTAGGACCAGAAACTGCATGGGATTCAACTCCGTTTAGGACTGGGAAACAAACGCTGGCTCGCCTTGCAAGAAACACACTCTGCTTTTGAGAAAACAGCACTCTTCTACTCTCCTGTGTTTCCTATAGGGCCAGAACAGTGAGCTTGCTCAGAACAAAAGAACTGTGCTTCCTACACACACGGGGCATATCTAGTTCAACTCTGCTTAGGAAACTGACCAGAACAGTAGCTTCTCTTCAGTCCAATACACTGTACTTGCTGGGAACAGACGCGAGTGCTATTTGCACTGTGTATGGCAATGGGAGCGCAATAGTGACTCTTCTTAGCAGAAAACAACTCTTGCTCATAGGACCAGAAACTGCATGGGATTCAACTCCGTTTAGGACTGGGAAACAAACGCTAGCTCGCCTTGCAAGAAACACACTCTGCTTTTGAGAAAACAGCACTCTTCTACTCTCCTGTGTTTCCTATAGGGCCAGAACAGTGAGCTTGCTCAGAACCAAAGAACTGTGCTTCCTACACACACGGGGCATATCTAGTTCAACTCTGCTTAGGAAACTGACCAGAACAGTAGCTTCTCTTCAGTCCAATACACTGTACTTGCTGGGAACAGACGCGAGTGCTATTTGCACAGTGTATGGCAATGGGAGCGCAATAGTGACTCTTCTTAGCAGAAAACAACTCTTGCTCGTAGGACCACAAACTGCATGGGATTCAACTCCGTTTAGGACTGGGAAACAAACGCTAGCTCGCCTTGCAAGAAACACACTCTGCTTTTGAGAAAACAGCACTCTTCTACTCTCCTGTGTTTCCTATAGGGCCAGAACAGTGAGCTTGCTCAGAACAAAAGAACTGTGCTTCCTACACACACGGGGCATATCTAGTTCAACTCTGCTTAGGAAACTGACCAGAACAGTAGCTTCTCTTCAGTCCAATACACTGTACTTGCTGGGAACAGACGCGAGTGCTATTTGCACTGTGTATGGCAATGGGAGCGCAATAGTGACTCTTCTTAGCAGAAAACAACTCTTGCTCGTAGGACCAGAATCTGCATGGGATTCAACTCCGTTTAGGACTGGGAAACAAACGCTAGCTCGCCTTGCAAAAAACACACTCTGCTTTTGAGAAAACAGCACTCTTCTACTCTCCTGTGTTTCCTATAGGGCCAGAACAGTGAGCTTGTTCAGAACAAAAGAACTGTGCTTCCTACACACACGGGGCATATCTAGTTCAACTCTGCTTAGGAAACTGACAAGAACAGTAGCTTCTCTTCAGTCCAATACACTGTACTTGCTGGGAACAGACGTGAGTGCTATTTGCACTGTGTATGGCAATGGGAGCGCAATAGTGACTCTTCTTAGCAGAAAACAACTCTTGCTCGTAGGACCACAAACTGCATGGGATTCAACTCCGTTTAGGACTGGGAAACAAATGCTAGCTCGCCTTGCAAGAAACACACTCTGCTTTTGAGAAAACAGTACTCTTCTACTCTCCTGTGTTTCCTATAGGGCCAGAACAGTGAGCTTGCCCAGAACAAAAGAACTGTGCTTCCTACACACACGGGGCATATCTAGTTCAACTCTGCTTAGGAAACTGACCAGAACAGTAGCTTCTCTTCAGTCCAATACACTGTACTTGCTGGGAACAGACGCGAGTGCTATTTGCACTGTGTATGGCAATGGGAGCGCAATAGTGACTCTTCTTAGCAGAAAACAACTCTTGCTCGTAGGACCAGAAACTGCATGGGATTCAACTCCGTTTAGGACTGGGAAACAAACGCTAGCTCGCCTTGCAAGAAACACACTCTGCTTTTGAGAAAACAGCACTCTTCTACTCTCCTGTGTTTCCTACAAGGCCAGAACAGTGAGCTTGCTCAGAACAAAACAACTGTGCTTCCTAAACACACGGGGCATATCTAGTTCAACTCTGCTTAGGAAACTGACCAGAACAGTAGCTTCTCTTCAGTCCAATACACTGTACTTGCTGGGAACAGACGCGAGTGCTATTTGCACTGTGTATGGCAATGGGAGCGCAATAGTGACTCTTCTTAGCAGAAAACAACTCTTGCTCGTAGGACCAGAAACTGCATGGGATTCAACTCCGTTTAGGACTGGGAAACAAACGCTAGCTCGCCTTGCAAGAAACACACTCTGCTTTTGAGAAAACAGCACTCTTCTACTCTCCTGTGTTTCCTATAGGGCCAGAACAGTGAGCTTGCTCAGAACCAAAGAACTGTGCTTCCTACACACACGGGGCATATCTAGTTCAACTCTGCTTAGGAAACTGACCAGAACAGTAGCTTCTCTTCAGTCCAATACACTGTACTTGCTGGGAACAGACGCGAGTGCTATTTGCACTGTGTATGGCAATGGGAGCGCAATAGTGACTCTTCTTAGCAGAAAAAAACTCTTGCTCGTAGGACCACAAACTGCATGGGATTCAACTCCGTTTAGGACTGGGAAACAAACGCTAGCTCGCCTTGCAAGAAACACACTCTGCTTTTGAGAAAACAGCACTCTTCTACTCTCCTGTGTTTCCTATAGGGCCAGAACAGTGAGCTTGCTTAGAACAAAAGAACTGTGCTTCCTACACACACGGGGCATATCTAGTTCAACTCTGCTTAGGAAACTGACCAGAACAGTAGCTTCTCTTCAGTCCAATACACTGTACTTGCTGGGAACAGACGCGAGTGCTATTTGCACTGTGTATGGCAATGGGAGCTCAATAGTGACTCTTCTTAGCAGAAAACAACTCTTGCTCGTAGGACCAGAAACTGCATGGGATTCAACTCCGTTTAGGACTGGGAAACAAACGCTAGCTCGCCTTGCAAGAAACACACTCTGCTTTTGAGAAAACAGCACTCTTCTACTCTCCTGTGTTTCCTATAGGGCCAGAACAGTGAGCTTGCTCAGAACCAAAGAACTGTGCTTCCTACACACACGGGGCATATCTAGTTCAACTCTGCTTAGGAAACTGACCAGAACAGTAGCTTCTCTTCAGTCCAATACACTGTACTTGCTGGGAACAGACGCGAGTGCTATTTGCACTGTGTATGGCAATGGGAGCGCAATAGTGACTCTTCTTAGCAGAAAACAACTCTTGCTCGTAGGACCACAAACTGCATGGGATTCAACTCCGTTTAGGACTGGGAAACAAACGCTAGCTCGCCTTGCAAGAAACACACTCTGCTTTTGAGAAAACAGCACTCTTCTACTCTCCTGTGTTTCCTATAGGGCCAGAACAGTGAGCTTGCTCAGAACAAAAGAACTGTGCTTCCTACACACACGGGGCATATCTAGTTCAACTCTGCTTAGGAAACTGACCAGAACAGTAGCTTCTCTTCAGTCCAATACACTGTACTTGCTGGGAACAGACGCGAGTGCTATTTGCACTGTGTATGGCAATGGGAGCGCAATAGTGACTCTTCTTAGCAGAAAACAACTCTTGCTCGTAGGACCAGAAACTGCATGGGATTCAACTCCGTTTAGGACTGGGAAACAAACGCTGGCTCGCCTTGCAAGAAACACACTCTGCTTTTGAGAAAACAGCACTCTTCTACTCTCCTGTGTTTCCTATAGGGCCAGAACAGTGAGCTTGCTCAGAACCAAAGAACTGTGCTTCCTACACACACGGGGCATATCTAGTTCAACTCTGCTTAGGAAACTGACCAGAACAGTAGCTTCTCTTCAGTCCAATACACTGTACTTGCTGGGAACAGACGCGAGTGCTATTTGCACTGTGTATGGCAATGGGAGCGCAATAGTGACTCTTCTTAGCAGAAAACAACTCTTGCTCATAGGACCAGAAACTGCATGGGATTCAACTCCGTTTAGGACTGGGAAACAAACGCTAGCTCGCCTTGCAAGAAACACACTCTGCTTTTGAGAAAACAGCACTCTTGTACTCTCCTGTGTTTCCTATAGGGCCAGAACAGTGAGCTTGCTCAGAACCAAAGAACTGTGCTTCCTACACACACGGGGCATATCTAGTTCAACTCTGCTTAGGAAACTGACCAGAACAGTAGCTTCTCTTCAGTCCAATACACTGTACTTGCTGGGAACAGACGCGAGTGCTATTTGCACAGTGTATGGCAATGGGAGCACAATAGTGACTCTTCTTAGCAGAAAACAACTCTTGCTCGTAGGACCAGAAACTGCATGGGATTCAACTCCGTTTAGGACTGGGAAACAAACGCTAGCTCGCCTTGCAAGAAACACACTCTGCTTTTGAGAAAACAGCACTCTTCTACTCTCCTGTGTTTCCTATAGGGCCAGAACAGTGAGCTTGCTCAGAACAAAAGAACTGTGCTTCCTACACAAAGGGGGCATATCTAGTTCAACTCTGCTTAGGAAACTGACCAGAACAGTAGCTTCTCTTCAGTCCAATACACTGTACTTGCTGGGAACAGACGCGAGTGCTATTTGCACTGTGTATGGCAATGGGAGCGCAATAGTGACTCTTCTTAGCAGAAAACAACTCTTGCTCATAGGACCAGAAACTGCATGGGATTCAACTCCGTTTAGGACTGGGAAACAAACGCTAGCTCGCCTTGCAAGAAACACACTCTGCTTTTGAGAAAACAGCACTCTTCTACTCTCCTGTGTTTCCTATAGGGCCAGAACAGTGAGCTTGCTCAGAACAAAAGAACTGTGCTTCCTACACACACGGGGCATATCTAGTTCAACTCTGCTTAGGAAACTGACCAGAACAGTAGCTTCTCTTCAGTCCAATACACTGTACTTGCTGGGAACAGATGCGAGTGCTATTTGCACTTTGTATTTCAATGGGAGCGCAATAGTGACTCTTCTTAGCAGAAAACAACTCTTGCTCGTAGGACCACAAACTGCATGGGATTCAACTCCGTTTAGGACTGGGAAACAAACGCTAGCTCGCCTTGCAAGAAACACACTCTGCTTTTGAGAAAACAGCACTCTTCTACTCTCCTGTGTTTCCTATAGGGCCAGAACAGTGAGCTTGCTCAGAACCAAAGAACTGTGCTTCCTACACACACGGGGCATATCTAGTTCAACTCTGCTTAGGAAACTGACCAGAACAGTAGCTTCTCTTCAGTCCAATACACTGTACTTGCTGGGAACAGACGCGAGTGCTATTTGCACTGTGTATGGCAATGGGAGCGCAATAGTGACTCTTCTTAGCAGAAAACAACTCTTGCTCGTAGGACCACAAACTGCATGGGATTCAACTCCGTTTAGGACTGGGAAACAAACGCTAGCTCGCCTTGCAAGAAACACACTCTGCTTTTGAGAAAACAGCACTCTTCTACTCTCCTGTGTTTCCTAAAGGGCCAGAACAGTGAGCTTGCTCAGAACCAAAGAACTGTGCTTCCTACACACACGGGGCATATCTAGTTCAACTCTGCTTAGGAAACTGACCAGAACAGTAGCTTCTCTTCAGTAAAATACACTGTGCTTGCTGGGAACAGACGCGAGTGCTATTTGCACTGTGTATGGCAATGGGAGCGCAATAGTGACTCTTCTTAGCAGAAAACAACTCTTGCTCGTAGGACCAGAAACTGCATGGGATTCAACTCCGTTTAGGACTGGGAAACAAACGCTAGCTCGCCTTGCAAGAAACACACTCTGCTTTTGAGAAAACAGCACTCTTCTACTCTCCTGTGTTTCCTATAGGGCCAGAACAGTGAGCTTGCTCAGAACCAAAGAACTGTGCTTCCTACACACACGGGGCATATCTAGTTCAACTCTGCTTAGGAAACTGACCAGAACAGTAGCTTCTCTTCAGTCCAATACACTGTACTTGCTGGGAACAGACGCGAGTGCTATTTGCACAGTGTATGGCAATGGGAGCGCAATAGTGACTCTTCTTAGCAGAAAACAACTCTTGCTCGTAGGACCAGAAACTGCATGGGATTCAACTCCGTTTAGGACTGGGAAACAAACGCTGGCTCGCCTTGCAAGAAACACACTCTGCTTTTGAGAAAACAGCACTCTTCTACTCTCCTGTGTTTCCTATAGGGCCAGAACAGTGAGCTTGCTCAGAACCAAAGAACTGTGCTTCCTACACACACGGGGCATATCTAGTTCAACTCTGCTTAGGAAACTGACCAGAACAGTAGCTTCTCTTCAGTCCAATACACTGTACTTGCTGGGAACAGACGCGAGTGCTATTTGCACTGTGTATGGCAATGGGAGCGCAATAGTGACTCTTCTTAGCAGAAAACAACTCTTGCTCGTAGGACCAGAAACTGCATGGGATTCAACTCCGTTTAGGACTGGGAAACAAACGCTGGCTCGCCTTGCAAGAAACACACTCTGCTTTTGAGAAAACAGCACTCTTCTACTCTCCTGTGTTTCCTATAGGGCCAGAACAGTGAGCTTGCTCAGAACCAAAGAACTGTGCTTCCTACACACACGGGGCATATCTAGTTCAACTCTGCTTAGGAAACTGACCAGAACAGTAGCTTCTCTTCAGTCCAATACACTGTACTTGCTGGGAACAGACGCGAGTGCTATTTGCACAGTGTATGGCAATGGGAGCGCAATAGTGACTCTTCTTAGCAGAAAACAACTCTTGCTCATAGGACCAGAAACTGCATGGGATTCAACTCCGTTTAGGACTGGGAAACAAACGCTAGCTCGCCTTGCAAGAAACACACTCTGCTTTTGAGAAAACAGCACTCTTCTACTCTCCTGTGTTTCCTATAGGGCCAGAACAGTGAGCTTGCTCAGAACAAAAGAACTGTGCTTCCTACACACACGGGGCATATCTAGTTCAACTCTGCTTAGGAAACTGACCAGAACAGTAGCTTCTCTTCAGTCCAATACACTGTACTTGCTGGGAACAGACGCGAGTGCTATTTGCACTGTGTATGGCAATGGGAGCGCAATAGTGACTCTTCTTAGCAGAAAACAACTCTTGCTCGTAGGACCACAAACTGCATGGGATTCAACTCCGTTTAGGACTGGGAAACAAACGCTAGCTCGCCTTGCAAGAAACACACTCTGCTTTTGAGAAAACAGCACTCTTCTACTCTCCTGTGTTTCCTATAGGGCCAGAACAGTGAGCTTGCTCAGAACCAAAGAACTGTGCTTCCTACACACACGGGGCATATCTAGTTCAACTCTGCTTAGGAAACTGACCAGAACAGTAGCTTCTCTTCAGTCCAATACACTGTACTTGCTGGGAACAGACGCGAGTGCTATTTGC
Source organism: Peromyscus eremicus (assembly GCF_949786415.1). Lineage (NCBI taxonomy): Eukaryota > Metazoa > Chordata > Mammalia > Rodentia > Cricetidae > Peromyscus > Peromyscus eremicus. Next base: position 69,065 of record NW_026735590.1, on the reverse strand, counting down.
ACTGTGTATGGCAATGGGAGCGCAATAGTGACTCTTCTTAGCAGAAAACAACTCTTGCTCGTAGGACCACAAACTGCATGGGATTCAACTCCGTTTAGGACTGGGAAACAAACGCTAGCTCGCCTTGCAAGAAACACACTCTGCTTTTGAGAAAACAGCACTCTTCTACTCTCCTGTGTTTCCTATAGGGCCAGAACAGTGAGCTTGCTCAGAACCAAAGAACTGTGCTTCCTACACACACGGGGCATATCTAGTTCAACTCTGCTTAGGAAACTGACCAGAACAGTAGCTTCTCTTCAGTCCAATACACTGTACTTGCTGGGAACAGACGCGAGTGCTATTTGCACTGTGTATGGCAATGGGAGCGCAATAGTGACTCTTCTTAGCAGAAAACAACTCTTGCTCGTAGGACCAGAAACTGCATGGGATTCAACTCCGTTTAGGACTGGGAAACAAACGCTAGCTCGCCTTGCAAGAAACACACTCTGCTTTTGAGAAAACAGCACTCTTCTACTCTCCTGTGTTTACTATAGGGCCAGAACAGTGAGCTTGCTCAGAACAAAAGAACTGTGCTTCCTACACACACGGGGCATATCTAGTTCAACTCTGCTTAGGAAACTGACCAGAACAGTAGCTTCTCTTCAGTCCAATACACTGTACTTGCTGGGAACAGACGCGAGTGCTATTTGCACTGTGTATGGCAATGGGAGCGCAATAGTGACTCTTCTTAGCAGAAAACAACTCTTGCTCGTAGGACCAGAAACTGCATGGGATTCAACTCCGTTTAGGACTGGGAAACAAACGCTAGCTCGCCTTGCAAGAAACACACTCTGCTTTTGAGAAAACAGCACTCTTCTACTCTCCTGTGTTTCCTATAGGGCCAGAACAGTGAGCTTGCTCAGAACAAAAGAACTGTGCTTCCTACACACACGGGGCATATCTAGTTCAACTCTGCTTAGGAAACTGACCAGAACAGTAGCTTCTCTTCAGTCCAATACACTGTACTTGCTGGCAACAGACGCGAGTGCTATTTGCACTGTGTATGGCAATGGGAGCGCAATAGTGACTCTTCTTAGCAGAAAACAACTCTTGCTCGTAGGACCAGAAACTGCATGGGATTCAACTCCGTTTAGGACTGGGAAACAAACGCTAGCTCGCCTTGCAAGAAACACACTCTGCTTTTGAGAAAACAGCACTCTTCTACTCTCCTGTGTTTCCTATAGGGCCAGAACAGTGAGCTTGCTCAGAACCAAAGAACTGTGCTTCCTACACACACGGGGCATATCTAGTTCAACTCTGCTTAGGAAACTGACCAGAACAGTAGCTTCTCTTCAGTCCAATACACTGTACTTGCTGGGAACAGACGCGAGTGCTATTTGCACTGTGTATGGCAATGGGAGCGCAATAGTGACTCTTCTTAGCAGAAAACAACTCTTGCTCGTAGGACCAGAAACTGCATGGGATTCAACTCCGTTTAGGACTGGGAAACAAACGCTAGCTCGCCTTGCAAGAAACACACTCTGCTTTTGAGAAAACAGCACTCTTCTACTCTCCTGTGTTTCCTATAGGGCCAGAACAGTGAGCTTGCTCAGAACCAAAGAACTGTGCTTCCTACACACACGGGGCATATCTAGTTCAACTCTGCTCTGGAAACTGACCAGAACAGTAGCTTCTCTTCAGTCCAATACACTGTACTTGCTGGGAACAGACGCGAGTGCTATTTGCACTGTGTATGGCAATGGGAGCGCAATAGTGACTCTTCTTAGCAGAAAACAACTCTTGCTCGTAGGACCAGAAACTGCATGGGATTCAACTCCGTTTAGGACTGGGAAACAAACGCTAGCTCGCCTTGCAAGAAACACACTCTGCTTTTGAGAAAACAGCACTCTTCTACTCTCCTGTGTTTCCTAAAGGGCCTGAACAGTGAGCTTGCTCAGAACCAAAGAACTGTGCTTCCTACACACACGGGGCATATCTAGTTCAACTCTGCTTAGGAAACTGACCAGAACAGTAGCTTCTCTTCAGTCCAATACACTGTACTTGCTGGGAACAGACGCGAGTGCTATTTGCACTGTGTATGGCAATGGGAGCGCAATAGTGACTCTTCTTAGCAGAAAACAACTCTTGCTCGTAGGACCAGAAACTGCATGGGATTCAACTCCGTTTAGGACTGGGAAACAAACGCTAGCTCGCCTTGCAAGAAACACACTCTGCTTTTGAGAAAACAGCACTCTTCTACTCTCCTGTGTTTCCTATAGGGCCAGAACAGTGAGCTTGCTCAGAACCAAAGAACTGTGCTTCCTACACACACGGGGCATATCTAGTTCAACTCTGCTTAGGAAACTGACCAGAACAGTAGCTTCTCTTCAGTCCAATACACTGTACTTGCTGGGAACAGACGCGAGTGCTATTTGCACTGTGTATGGCAATGGGAGCGCAATAGTGACTCTTCTTAGCAGAAAACAACTCTTGCTCGTAGGACCACAAACTGCATGGGATTCAACTCCGTTTAGGACTGGGAAACAAACGCTAGCTCGCCTTGCAAGAAACACACTCTGCTTTTGAGAAAACAGCACTCTTCTACTCTCCTGTGTTTCCTAAAGGGCCAGAACAGTGAGCTTGCTCAGAACCAAAGAACTGTGCTTCCTACACACACGGGGCATATCTAGTTCAACTCTGCTTAGGAAACTGACCAGAACAGTAGCTTCTCTTCAGTCCAATACACTGTACTTGCTGGGAACAGACGCGAGTGCTATTTGCACTGTGTATGGCAATGGGAGCGCAATAGTGACTCTTCTTAGCAGAAAACAACTCTTGCTCGTAGGACCAGAAACTGCATGGGATTCAACTCCGTTTAGGACTGGGAAACAAACGCTAGCTCGCCTTGCAAGAAACACACTCTGCTTTTGAGAAAACAGCACTCTTCTACTCTCCTGTGTTTCCTATAGGGCCAGAACAGTGAGCTTGCTCAGAACAAAAGAACTGTGCTTCCTACACACACGGGGCATATCTAGTTCAACTCTGCTCTGGAAACTGACCAGAACAGTAGCTTCTCTTCAGTCCAATACACTGTACTTGCTGGGAACAGACGCGAGTGCTATTTGCACAGTGTATGGCAATGGGAGCGCAATAGTGACTCTTCTTAGCAGAAAACAACTCTTGCTCGTAGGACCAGAAACTGCATGGGATTCAACTCCGTTTAGGACTGGGAAACAAACGCTAGCTCGCCTTGCAAGAAACACACTCTGCTTTTGAGAAAACAGCACTCTTCTACTCTCCTGTGTTTCCTATAGGGCCAGAACAGTGAGCTTGCTCAGAACCAAAGAACTGTGCTTCCTACACACACGGGGCATATCTAGTTCAACTCTGCTTAGGAAACTGACCAGAACAGTAGCTTCTCTTCAGTCCAATACACTGTACTTGCTGGGAACAGACGCGAGTGCTATTTGCACTGTGTATGGCAATGGGAGCGCAATAGTGACTCTTCTTAGCAGAAAACAACTCTTGCTCGTAGGACCACAAACTGCATGGGATTCAACTCCGTTTAGGACTGGGAAACAAACGCTAGCTCGCCTTGCAAGAAACACACTCTGCTTTTGAGAAAACAGCACTCTTCTACTCTCCTGTGTTTCCTAAAGGGCCAGAACAGTGAGCTTGCTCAGAACCAAAGAACTGTGCTTCCTACACACACGGGGCATATCTAGTTCAACTCTGCTTAGGAAACTGACCAGAACAGTAGCTTCTCTTCAGTCCAATACACTGTACTTGCTGGGAACAGACGCGAGTGCTATTTGCACTGTGTATGGCAATGGGAGCGCAATAGTGACTCTTCTTAGCAGAAAACAACTCTTGCTCGTAGGACCACAAACTGCATGGGATTCAACTCCGTTTAGGACTGGGAAACAAACGCTAGCTCGCCTTGCAAGAAACACACTCTGCTTTTGAGAAAACAGCACTCTTCTACTCTCCTGTGTTTCCTATAGGGCCAGAACAGTGAGCTTGCTCAGAACCAAAAAACTGTGCTTCCTACACACACGGGGCATATCTAGTTCAACTCTGCTTAGGAAACTGACCAGAACAGTAGCTTCTCTTCAGTCCAATACACTGTACTTGCTGGGAACAGACGCGAGTGCTATTTGCACTGTGTATGGCAATGGGAGCGCAATAGTGACTCTTCTTAGCAGAAAACAACTCTTGCTCGTAGGACCAGAAACTGCATGGGATTCAACTCCGTTTAGGACTGGGAAACAAACGCCAGCTCGCCTTGCAAGAAACACACTCTGCTTTTGAGAAAACAGCACTCTTCTACTCTCCTGTGTTTCCTATAGGGCCAGAACAGTGAGCTTGCTCAGAACAAAGAAACTGTGCTTCCTACACACACGGGGCATATCTAGTTCAACTCTGCTTAGGAAACTGACCAGAACAGTAGCTTCTCTTCAGTCCAATACACTGTACTTGCTGGGAACAGACACGAGTGCTATTTGCACTGTGTATGGCAATGGGAGCGCAATAGTGACTCTTCTTAGCAGAAAACAACTCTTGCTCGTAGGACCAGAAACTGCATGGGATTCAACTCCGTTTAGGACTGGGAAACAAACGCTAGCTCGCCTTGCAAGAAACACACTCTGCTTTTGAGAAAACAGCACTCTTCTACTCTCCTGTGTTTCCTATAGGGCCAGAACAGTGAGCTTGCTCAGAACAAAGAAACTGTGCTTCCTACACACACGGGGCATATCTAGTTCAACTCTGCTTAGGAAACTGACCAGAACATTAGCTTCTTTTCAGTCCAATACACTGTACTTGCTGGGAACAGACGCGAGTGCTATTTGCACTGTGTATGGCAATGGGAGCGCAATAGTGACTCTTCTTAGCAGAAAACAACTCTTGCTCGTAGGACCAGAAACTGCATGGGATTCAACTCCGTTTAGGACTGGGAAACAAACGCTAGCTCGCCTTGCAAGAAACACACTCTGCTTTTGAGAAAACAGCACTCTTCTACTCTCCTGTGTTGCCTATAGGGCCAGAACAGTGAGCTTGCTCAGAACAAAAGAACTGTGCTTCCTACACACACGGGGCATATCTAGTTCAACTCTGCTTAGGAAACTGACCAGAACAGTAGCTTCTCTTCAGTCCAATACACTGTACTTGCTGGGAACAGATGCGAGTGCTATTTGCACTGTGTATGGCAATGGGAGCACAAATAGTGACACTTCTTAGCAGAAAACAACTCTTGCTCGTAGGACCAGAATCTGCATGGGATTCAACTCCGTTTAGGACTGGGAAACAACGCTAGCTCGCCTTGCAAGAAACACACTCTGCTTTTGAGAAAACAGCACTCTTCTACTCTCCTGTGTTTCCTATAGGGCCAGAACAGTGAGCTTGCTCAGAACAAAAAAACTGTGCTTCCTACACACACGGGGCATATCTAGTTCAACTCTGCTTAGGAAACTGACCAGAACAGTAGCTTCTCTTCAGTCCAATACACTGTACTTGCTGGGAACAGACGCGAGTGCTATTTGCACTGTGTATGGCAATGGGAGCGCAATAGTGACTCTTCTTAGCAGAAAACAACTCTTGCTCGTAGGACCACAAACTGCATGGGATTCAACTCCGTTTAGGACTGGGAAACAAACGCTAGCTCGCCTTGCAAGAAACACACTCTGCTTTTGAGAAAACAGCACTCTTCTACTCTCCTGTGTTTCCTATAGGGCCAGAACAGTGAGCTTGCTCAGAACAAAAGAACTGTGCTTCCTACACACACGAGGCATATTTAGTTCAACTCTGCTTAGGAAACTGACCAGAACAGTAGCTTCTCTTCAGTCCAATACACTGTACTTGCTGGGAACAGACGCGAGTGCTATTTGCACTGTGTATGGCAATGGGAGCGCAATAGTGACTCTTCTTAGCAGAAAACAACTCTTGCTCGTAGGACCAGAAACTGCATGGGATTCAACTCCGTTTAGGACTGGGAACCAAACGCTAGCTCGCCTTGCAAGAAACACACTCTGCTTTTGAGAAAACAGCACTCTTCTACTCTCCTGTGTTTCCTATAGGGCCAGAACAGTGAGCTTGCTCAGAACCAAAGAACTGTGCTTCCTACACACACGGGGCATATCTAGTTCAACTCTGCTTAGGAAACTGACCAGAACAGTAGCTTCTCTTCAGTCCAATACACTGTACTTGCTGGGAACAGACGCGAGTGCTATTTGCACTGTGTATGGCAATGGGAGCGCAATAGTGACTCTCCTTAGCAGAAAACAACTCTTGCTCGTAGGACCAGAATCTGCATGGGATTCAACTCCGTTTAGGACTGGGAAACAAACGCTAGCTCGCCTTGCAAGAAACACACTCTGCTTTTGAGAAAACAGCACTCTTCTACTCTCCTGTGTTTCCTATAGGGCCAGAACAGTGAGCTTGCTCAGAACAAAACAACTGTGCTTCCTACACACACGGGGCATATCTAGTTCAACTCTGCTTAGGAAACTGACCAGAACAGTAGCTTCTCTTCAGTCCAATACACTGTACTTGCTGGGAACAGACGCGAGTGCTATTTGCACTGTGTATGGCAATGGGAGCGCAATAGTGACTCTTCTAAGCAGAAAACAACTCTTGCTAGTAGGACCAGAAACTGCATGGGATTCAACTCCGTTTAGGACTGGGAAACAAACGCTAGCTCGCCTTGCAAGAAACACACTCTGCTTTTGAGAAAACAGCACTCTTCTACTCTCCTGTGTTTCCTATAGGGCCAGAACAGTGAGCTTGCTCAGAACAAAAGAACTGTGCTTCCTACACACACGGGGCATATCTAGTTCAACTCTGCTTAGGAAACTGACCAGAACAGTAGCTTCTCTTCAGTCCAATACACTGTACTTGCTGGGAACAGACGCGAGTGCTATTTGCACTGTGTATGGCAATGGGAGCGCAATAGTGACTCTTCTTAGCAGAAAACAACTCTTGCTCGTAGGACCAGAAACTGCATGGGATTCAACTCCGTTTAGGACTGGGAAACAAACGCTAGCTCGCCTTGCAAGAAACACACTCTGCTTTTGAGAAAACAGCACTCTTCTACTCTCCTGTGTTTCCTATAGGGCCAGAACAGTGAGCTTGCTCAGAACAAAGAAACTGTGCTTCCTACACACACGGGGCATATCTAGTTCAACTCTGCTTAGGAAACTGACCAGAACATTAGCTTCTTTTCAGTCCAATACACTGTACTTGCTGGGAACAGACGCGAGTGCTATTTGCACTGTGTATGGCAATGGGAGCGCAATAGTGACTCTTCTTAGCAGAAAACAACTCTTGCTCGTAGGACCAGAAACTGCATGGGATTCAACTCCGTTTAGGACTGGGAAACAAACGCTAGCTCGCCTTGCAAGAAACACACTCTGCTTTTGAGAAAACAGCACTCTTCTACTCTCCTGTGTTGCCTATAGGGCCAGAACAGTGAGCTTGCTCAGAACAAAAGAACTGTGCTTCCTACACACACGGGGCATATCTAGTTCAACTCTGCTTAGGAAACTGACCAGAACAGTAGCTTCTCTTCAGTCCAATACACTGTACTTGCTGGGAACAGATGCGAGTGCTATTTGCACTGTGTATGGCAATGGGAGCACAAATAGTGACACTTCTTAGCAGAAAACAACTCTTGCTCGTAGGACCAGAATCTGCATGGGATTCAACTCCGTTTAGGACTGGGAAACAACGCTAGCTCGCCTTGCAAGAAACACACTCTGCTTTTGAGAAAACAGCACTCTTCTACTCTCCTGTGTTTCCTATAGGGCCAGAACAGTGAGCTTGCTCAGAACAAAAAAACTGTGCTTCCTACACACACGGGGCATATCTAGTTCAACTCTGCTTAGGAAACTGACCAGAACAGTAGCTTCTCTTCAGTCCAATACACTGTACTTGCTGGGAACAGACGCGAGTGCTATTTGCACTGTGTATGGCAATGGGAGCGCAATAGTGACTCTTCTTAGCAGAAAACAACTCTTGCTCGTAGGACCACAAACTGCATGGGATTCAACTCCGTTTAGGACTGGGAAACAAACGCTAGCTCGCCTTGCAAGAAACACACTCTGCTTTTGAGAAAACAGCACTCTTCTACTCTCCTGTGTTTCCTATAGGGCCAGAACAGTGAGCTTGCTCAGAACAAAAGAACTGTGCTTCCTACACACACGAGGCATATTTAGTTCAACTCTGCTTAGGAAACTGACCAGAACAGTAGCTTCTCTTCAGTCCAATACACTGTACTTGCTGGGAACAGACGCGAGTGCTATTTGCACTGTGTATGGCAATGGGAGCGCAATAGTGACTCTTCTTAGCAGAAAACAACTCTTGCTCGTAGGACCAGAAACTGCATGGGATTCAACTCCGTTTAGGACTGGGAACCAAACGCTAGCTCGCCTTGCAAGAAACACACTCTGCTTTTGAGAAAACAGCACTCTTCTACTCTCCTGTGTTTCCTATAGGGCCAGAACAGTGAGCTTGCTCAGAACCAAAGAACTGTGCTTCCTACACACACGGGGCATATCTAGTTCAACTCTGCTTAGGAAACTGACCAGAACAGTAGCTTCTCTTCAGTCCAATACACTGTACTTGCTGGGAACAGACGCGAGTGCTATTTGCACTGTGTATGGCAATGGGAGCGCAATAGTGACTCTCCTTAGCAGAAAACAACTCTTGCTCGTAGGACCAGAATCTGCATGGGATTCAACTCCGTTTAGGACTGGGAAACAAACGCTAGCTCGCCTTGCAAGAAACACACTCTGCTTTTGAGAAAACAGCACTCTTCTACTCTCCTGTGTTTCCTATAGGGCCAGAACAGTGAGCTTGCTCAGAACAAAACAACTGTGCTTCCTACACACACGGGGCATATCTAGTTCAACTCTGCTTAGGAAACTGACCAGAACAGTAGCTTCTCTTCAGTCCAATACACTGTACTTGCTGGGAACAGACGCGAGTGCTATTTGCACTGTGTATGGCAATGGAGCGCAATAGTGACTCTTCTAAGCAGAAAACAACTCTTGCTAGTAGGACCAGAAACTGCATGGGATTCAACTCCGTTTAGGACTGGGAAACAAACGCTAGCTCGCCTTGCAAAGAAACACACTCTGCTTTTGAGAAAACAGCACTCTTCTACTCTCCTGTGTTTCCTATAGGGCCAGAACAGTGAGCTTGCTCAGAACAAAAGAACTGTGCTTCCTACACACACGGGGCATATCTAGTTCAACTCTGCTTAGGAAACTGACCAGAACAGTAGCTTCTCTTCAGTCCAATACACTGTACTTGCTGGGAACAGACGCGAGTGCTATTTGCACTGTGTATGGCAATGGGAGCGCAATAGTGACTCTTCTTAGCAGAAAACAACTCTTGCTCGTAGGACCAGAAACTGCATGGGATTCAACTCCGTTTAGGACTGGGAAACAAACGCTAGCTCGCCTTGCAAGAAACACACTCTGCTTTTGAGAAAACAGCACTCTTCTACTCTCCTGTGTTGCCTATAGGGCCAGAACAGTGAGCTTGCTCAGAACAAAAGAACTGTGCTTCCTACACACACGGGGCATATCTAGTTCAACTCTGCTTAGGAAACTGACCAGAACAGTAGCTTCTCTTCAGTCCAATACACTGTACTTGCTGGGAACAGACGCGAGTGCTATTTGCACTGTGTATGGCAATGGGAGCGCAATAGTGACTCTTCTTAGCAGAAAACAACTCTTGCTCGTAGGACCACAAACTGCATGGGATTCAACTCCGTTTAGGACTGGGAAACAAACGCTAGCTCGCCTTGCAAGAAACACACTCTGCTTTTGAGAAAACAGCACTCTTCTACTCTCCTGTGTTGCCTATAGGGCCAGAACAGTGAGCTTGCTCAGAACAAAAGAACTGTGCTTCCTACACACACGGGGCATATCTAGTTCAACTCTGCTTAGGAAACTGACCAGAACAGTAGCTTCTCTTCAGTCCAATACACTGTACTTGCTGGAACAGACGCGAGTGCTATTTGCACTGTGTATGGCAATGGGAGCGCAATACTGACTCTTCTAAGCAGAAAACAACTCTTGCTAGTAGGACCAGAAACTGCATGGGATTCAACTCCGTTTAGGACTGGGAAACAAACGCTAGCTCGCCTTGCAAGAAACACACTCTGCTTTTGAGAAAACAGCACTCTTCTACTCTCCTGTGTTTCCTATAGGGCCAGAACAGTGAGCTTGCTCAGAACAAAAGAACTGTGCTTCCTACACACACGGGGCATATCTAGTTCAACTCTGCTTAGGAAACTGACCAGAACAGTAGCTTCTCTTCAGTCCAATACACTGTACTTGCTGGGAACAGACGCGAGTGCTATTTGCACTGTGTATGGCAATGGGAGCGCAATAGTGACTCTTCTTAGCAGAAAACAACTCTTGCTCGTAGGACCAGAAACTGCATGGGATTCAACTCCGTTTAGGACTGGGAAACAAACGCTAGCTCGCCTTGCAAGAAACACACTCTGCTTTTGAGAAAACAGCACTCTTCTACTCTCCTGTGTTTCCTATAGGGCCAGAACAGTGAGCTTGCTCAGAACAAAGAAACTGTGCTTCCTACACACACGGGGCATATCTAGTTCAACTCTGCTTAGGAAACTGACCAGAACAGTAGCTTCTCTTCAGTCCAATACACTGTACTTGCTGGGAACAGACGCGAGTGCTATTTGCACTGTGTATGGCAATGGGAGCGCAATAGTGACTCTTCTTAGCAGAAAACAACTCTTGCTCGTAGGACCACAAACTGCATGGGATTCAACTCCGTTTAGGACTGGGAAACAAACGCTAGCTCGCCTTGCAAGAAACACACTCTGCTTTTGAGAAAACAGCACTCTTCTACTCTCCTGTGTTTCCTATAGGGCCAGAACAGTGAGCTTGCTCAGAACAAAGAAACTGTGCTTCCTACACACACGGGGCATATCTAGTTCAACTCTGCTTAGGAAACTGACCAGAACAGTAGCTTCTTTTCAGTCCAATACACTGTACTTGCTGGGAACAGACGCGAGTGCTATTTGCACTGTGTATGGCAATGGGAGCGCAATAGTGACTCTTCTTAGCAGAAAACAACTCTTGCTCGTAGGACCACAAACTGCATGGGATTCAACTCCGTTTAGGACTGGGAAACAAACGCTAGCTCGCCTTGCAAGAAACACACTCTGCTTTTGAGAAAACAGCACTCTTCTACTCTCCTGTGTTGCCTATAGGGCCAGAACAGTGAGCTTGCTCAGAACAAAAGAACTGTGCTTCCTACACACACGGGGCATATCTAGTTCAACTCTGCTTAGGAAACTGACCAGAACAGTAGCTTCTCTTCAGTCCAATACACTGTACTTGCTGGGAACAGACGCGAGTGCTATTTGCACTGTGTATGGCAATGGGAGCGCAATAGTGACTCTTCTTAGCAGAAAACAACTCTTGCTCGTAGGACCACAAACTGCATGGGATTCAACTCCGTTTAGGACTGGGAAACAAACGCTAGCTCGCCTTGCAAGAAACACACTCTGCTTTTGAGAAAACAGCACTCTTCTACTCTCCTGTGTTGCCTATAGGGCCAGAACAGTGAGCTTGCTCAGAACAAAAGAACTGTGCTTCCTACACACACGGGGCATATCTAGTTCAACTCTGCTTAGGAAACTGACCAGAACAGTAGCTTCTCTTCAGTCCAATACACTGTACTTGCTGGGAACAGACGCGAGTGCTATTTGCACTGTGTATGGCAATGGGAGCGCAATAGTGACTCTTCTTAGCAGAAAACAACTCTTGCTCGTAGGACCACAAACTGCATGGGATTCAACTCCGTTTAGGACTGGGAAACAAACGCTAGCTCGCCTTGCAAGAAACACACTCTGCTTTTGAGAAAACAGCACTCTTCTACTCTCCTGTGTTGCCTATAGGGCCAGAACAGTGAGCTTGCTCAGAACAAAAGAACTGTGCTTCCTACACACACGGGGCATATCTAGTTCAACTCTGCTTAGGAAACTGACCAGAACAGTAGCTTCTCTTCAGTCCAATACACTGTACTTGCTGGGAACAGACGCGAGTGCTATTTGCACTGTGTATGGCAATGGGAGCGCAATAGTGACTCTTCTTAGCAGAAAACAACTCTTGCTCGTAGGACCACAAACTGCATGGGATTCAACTCCGTTTAGGACTGGGAAACAAACGCTAGCTCGCCTTGCAAGAAACACACTCTGCTTTTGAGAAAACAGCACTCTTCTACTCTCCTGTGTTTCCTATAGGGCCAGAACAGTGAGCTTGCTCAGAACAAAAGAACTGTGCTTCCTACACACACGGGGCATATCTAGTTCAACTCTGCTTAGGAAACTGACCAGAACAGTAGCTTCTCTTCAGTCCAATACACTGTACTTGCTGGGAACAGACGCGAGTGCTATTTGCACTGTGTATGGCAATGGGAGCGCAATAGTGACTCTTCTTAGCAGAAAACAACTCTTGCTCGTAGGACCAGAAACTGCATGGGATTCAACTCCCTTTAGGACTGGGAAACAAACGCTAGCTCGCCTTGCAAGAAACACACTCTGCTTCTGAGAAAACAGCACTCTTCTACTCTCCTGTGTTTCCTATAGGGCCAGAACAGTGAGCTTGCTCAGAACCAAAGAACTGTGCTTCCTACACACACGGGGCATATCTAGTTCAACTCTGCTTAGGAAACTGACCAGAACAGTAGCTTCTCTTCAGTCCAATACACTGTACTTGCTGGGAACAGACGCGAGTGCTATTTGCACTGTGTATGGCAATGGGAGCGCAATAGTGACTCTCCTTAGCAGAAAACAACTCTTGCTCGTAGGACCAGAATCTGCATGGGATTCAACTCCGTTTAGGACTGGGAAACAAACGCTAGCTCGCCTTGCAAGAAACACACTCTGCTTTTGAGAAAACAGCACTCTTCTACTCTCCTGTGTTTCCTATAGGGCCAGAACAGTGAGCTTGCTCAGAACAAAACAACTGTGCTTCCTACACACACGGGGCATATCTAGTTCAACTCTGCTTAGGAAACTGACCAGAACAGTAGCTTCTCTTCAGTCCAATACACTGTACTTGCTGGGAACAGACGCGAGTGCTATTTGCACTGTGTATGGCAATGGGAGCGCAATAGTGACTCTTCTAAGCAGAAAACAACTCTTGCTCGTAGGACCAGAAACTGCATGGGATTCAACTCCGTTTAGGACTGGGAAACAAACGCTAGCTCGCCTTGCAAGAAACACACTCTGCTTTTGAGAAAACAGCACTCTTCTACTCTCCTGTGTTTCCTATAGGGCCAGAACAGTGAGCTTGCTCAGAACAAAAGAACTGTGCTTCCTACACACACGGGGCATATCTAGTTCAACTCTGCTTAGGAAACTGACCAGAACAGTAGCTTCTCTTCAGTCCAATACACTGTACTTGCTGGGAACAGACGCGAGTGCTATTTGCACTGTGTATGGCAATGGGAGCGCAATAGTGACTCTTCTTAGCAGAAAACAACTCTTGCTCGTAGGACCAGAAACTGCATGGGATTCAACTCCGTTTAGGACTGGGAAACAAACGCTAGCTCGCCTTGCAAGAAACACACTCTGCTTTTGAGAAAACAGCACTCTTCTACTCTCCTGTGTTTCCTATAGGGCCAGAACAGTGAGCTTGCTCAGAACAAAGAAACTGTGCTTCCTACACACACGGGGCATATCTAGTTCAACTCTGCTTAGGAAACTGACCAGAACAGTAGCTTCTCTTCAGTCCAATACACTGTACTTGCTGGGAACAGACGCGAGTGCTATTTGCACTGTGTATGGCAATGGGAGCGCAATAGTGACTCTTCTTAGCAGAAAACAACTCTTGCTCGTAGGACCAGAAACTGCATGGGATTCAACTCCGTTTAGGACTGGGAAACAAACGCTAGCTCGCCTTGCAAGAAACACACTCTGCTTTTGAGAAAACAGCACTCTTCTACTCTCCTGTGTTTCCTATAGGGCCAGAACAGTGAGCTTGCTCAGAACAAAGAAACTGTGCTTCCTACACACACGGGGCATATCTAGTTCAACTCTGCTTAGGAAACTGACCAGAACAGTAGCTTCTGTTCAGTCCAATACACTGTACTTGCTGGGAACAGACGCTAGTGCTATTTGCACTGTGTATGGCAATGGGAGCGCAATAGTGACTCTTCTTAGCAGAAAACAACTCTTGCTCGTAGGACCAGAAACTGCATGGGATTCAACTCCGTTTAGGACTGGGAAACAAACGCTAGCTCGCCTTGCAAGAAACACACTCTGCTTTTGAGAAAACAGCACTCTTCTACTCTCCTGTGTTGCCTATAGGGCCAGAACAGTGAGCTTGCTCAGAACAAAAGAACTGTGCTTCCTACACACACGGGGCATATCTAGTTCAACTCTGCTTAGGAAACTGACCAGAACAGTAGCTTCTCTTCAGTCCAATACACTGTACTTGCTGGGAACAGACGCGAGTGCTATTTGCACTGTGTATGGCAATGGGAGCGCAATAGTGACTCTTCTTAGCAGAAAACAACTCTTGCTCGTAGGACCAGAAACTGCATGGGATTCAACTCCGTTTAGGACTGGGAAACAAAGGCTAGCTCGCCTTGCAAGAAACACACTCTGCTTTTGAGAAAACAGCACTCTTCTACTCTCCTGTGTTGCCTATAGGGCCAGAACAGTGAGCTTGCTCAGAACAAAAGAACTGTGCTTCCTACACACACGGGGCATATCTAGTTCAACTCTGCTTAGGAAACTGACCAGAACAGTAGCTTCTCTTCAGTCCAATACACTGTACTTGCTGGGAACAGACGCGAGTGCTATTTGCACTGTGTATGGCAATGGGAGCGCAATAGTGACTCTTCTTAGCAGAAAACAACTCTTGCTCGTAGGACCAGAAACTGCATGGGATTCAACTCCGTTTAGGACTGGGAAACAAACGCTAGCTCGCCTTGCAAGAAACACACTCTGCTTTTGAGAAAACAGCACTCTTCTACTCTCCTGTGTTTCCTATAGGGCCAGAACAGTGAGCTTGCTCAGAACAAAAGAACTGTGCTTCCTACACACACGGGGCATATCTAGTTCAACTCTGCTTAGGAAACTGACCAGAACAGTAGCTTCTCTTCAGTCCAATACACTGTACTTGCTGGGAACAGACGCCAGTGCTATTTGCACTGTGTATGGCAATGGGAGCGCAATAGTGACTCTTCTTAGCAGAAAACAACTCTTGCTCGTAGGACCAGAAACTGCATGGGATTCAACTCCGTTTAGGACTGGGAAACAAACGCTAGCTCGCCTTGCAAGAAACACACTCTGCTTTTGAGAAAACAGCACTCTTCTACTCTCCTGTGTTGCCTATAGGGCCAGAACAGTGAGCTTGCTCAGAACAAAAGAACTGTGCTTCCTACACACACGGGGCATATCTAGTTCAACTCTGCTTAGGAAACTGACCAGAACAGTAGCTTCTCTTCAGTCCAATACACTGTACTTGCTGGGAACAGACGCGAGTGCTATTTGCACTGTGTATGGCAATGGGAGCGCAATAGTGACTCTTCTTAGCAGAAAACAACTCTTGCTCGTAGGACCAGAAACTGCATGGGATTCAACTCCGTTTAGGACTGGGAAACAAACGCTAGCT
This sequence comes from Peromyscus eremicus, assembly GCF_949786415.1. NCBI lineage: Eukaryota > Metazoa > Chordata > Mammalia > Rodentia > Cricetidae > Peromyscus > Peromyscus eremicus. Next base: position 53,421 of record NW_026735590.1, on the reverse strand, counting down.
CGCCTTGCAAGAAACACACTCTGCTTTTGAGAAAACAGCACTCTTCTACTCTCCTGTGTTTCCTATAGGGCCAGAACAGTGAGCTTGCTCAGAACAAAAGAACTGTGCTTCCTACACACACGGGGCATATCTAGTTCAACTCTGCTTAGGAAACTGACCAGAACAGTAGCTTCTCTTCAGTCCAATACACTGTACTTGCTGGGAACAGACGCGAGTGCTATTTGCACTGTGTATGGCAATGGGAGCGCAATAGTGACTCTTCTTAGCAGAAAACAACTCTTGCTCGTAGGACCACAAACTGCATGGGATTCAACTCCGTTTAGGACTGGGAAACAAACGCTAGCTCGCCTTGCAAGAAACACACTCTGCTTTTGAGAAAACAGCACTCTTCTACTCTCCTGTGTTTCCTATAGGGCCAGAACAGTGAGCTTGCTCAGAACCAAAGAACTGTGCTTCCTACACACACGGGGCATATCTAGTTCAACTCTGCTTAGGAAACTGACCAGAACAGTAGCTTCTCTTCAGTCCAATACACTGTACTTGCTGGGAACAGACGCGAGTGCTATTTGCACAGTGTATGGCAATGGGAGCGCAATAGTGACTCTTCTTAGCAGAAAACAACTCTTGCTTGTAGGACCAGAAACTGCATGGGATTCAACTCCGTTTAGGACTGGGAAACAAACGCTAGCTCGCCTTGCAAGAAACACACTCTGCTTTTGAGAAAACAGCACTCTTCTACTCTCCTGTGTTGCCTATAGGGCCAGAACAGTGAGCTTGCTCAGAACAAAAGAACTGTGCTTCCTACACACACGGGGCATATCTAGTTCAACTCTGCTTAGGAAACTGACCAGAACAGTAACTTCTCTTCAGTCCAATACACTGTACTTGCTGGGAACAGACGCGAGTGCTATTTGCACTGTGTATGGCAATGGGAGCGCAATAGTGACTCTTCTTAGCAGAAAACAACTCTTGCTCGTAGGACCAGAAACTGCATGGGATTCAACTCCCTTTAGGACTGGGAAACAAACGCTAGCTCGCCTTGCAAGAAACACACTCTGCTTCTGAGAAAACAGCACTCTTCTACTCTCCTGTGTTTCCTATAGGGCCAGAACAGTGAGCTTGCTCAGAACCAAAGAACTGTGCTTCCTACACACACGGGGCATATCTAGTTCAACTCTGCTTAGGAAACTGACCAGAACAGTAGCTTCTCTTCAGTCCAATACACTGTACTTGCTGGGAACAGACGCGAGTGCTATTTGCACTGTGTATGGCAATGGGAGCGCAATAGTGACTCTTCTTAGCAGAAAACAACTCTTGCTCGTAGGACCAGAAACTGCACGATTCAACTCCGTTTAGGACTGGGAAACAAACGCTAGCTCGCCTTGCAAGAAACACACTCTGCTTTTGAGAAAACAGCACTCTTCTACTCTCCTGTGTTTCCTATAGGGCCAGAACAGTGAGCTTGCTCAGAACCAAAGAACTGTGCTTCCTACACACACGGGGCATATCTAGTTCAACTCTGCTTAGGAAACTGACCAGAACAGTAGCTTCTCTTCAGTCCAATACACTGTACTTGCTGGGAACAGACGCGAGTGCTATTTGCACTGTGTATGGCAATGGGAGCGCAATAGTGACTCTTCTTAGCAGAAAACAACTCTTGCTCGTAGGACCACAAACTGCATGGGATTCAACTCCGTTTAGGACTGGGAAACAAACGCTAGCTCGCCTTGCAAGAAACACACTCTGCTTTTGAGAAAACAGCACTCTTCTACTCTCCTGTGTTTCCTATAGGGCCAGAACAGTGAGCTTGCTCAGAACAAAAGAACTGTGCTTCCTACACACACGGGGCATATCTAGTTCAACTCTGCTTAGGAAACTGACCAGAACAGTAGCTTCTCTTCAGTCCAATACACTGTACTTGCTGGGAACAGACGCGAGTGCTATTTGCACTGTGTATGGCAATGGGAGCGCAATAGTGACTCTTCTTAGCAGAAAACAACTCTTGCTCGTAGGACCAGAATCTGCATGGGATTCAACTCCGTTTAGGACTGGGAAACAAACGCTAGCTCGCCTTGCAAGAAACACACTCTGCTTTTGAGAAAACAGCACTCTTCTACTCTCCTGTGTTTCCTATAGGGCCAGAACAGTGAGCTTGCTCAGAACAAAACAACTGTGCTTCCTACACACACGGGGCATATCTAGTTCAACTCTGCTTAGGAAACTGACCAGAACAGTAGCTTCTCTTCAGTCCAATACACTGTACTTGCTGGGAACAGACGCGAGTGCTATTTGCACTGTGTATGGCAATGGGAGCGCAATAGTGACTCTTCTTAGCAGAAAACAACTCTTGCTCGTAGGACCAGAAACTGCATGGGATTCAACTCCGTTTAGGACTGGGAAACAAACGCTAGCTCGCCTTGCAAGAAACACACTCTGCTTTTGAGAAAACAGCACTCTTCTACTCTCCTGTGTTTCCTATAGGGCCAGAACAGTTAGCTTGCTCAGAACAAAGAAACTGTGCTTCCTACACACACGGGGCATATCTAGTTCAACTCTGCTTAGGAAACTGACCAGAACAGTAGCTTCTCTTCAGTCCAATACACTGTACTTGCTGGGAACAGACACGAGTGCTATTTGCACTGTGTATGGCAATGGGAGCGCAATAGTGACTCTTCTTAGCAGAAAACAACTCTTGCTCGTAGGACCAGAAACTGCATGGGATTCAACTCCGTTTAGGACTGGGAAACAAACGCTAGCTCGCCTTGCAAGAAACACACTCTGCTTTTGAGAAAACAGCACTCTTCTACTCTCCTGTGTTTCCTATAGGGCCAGAACAGTGAGCTTGCTCAGAACAAAGAAACTGTGCTTCCTACACACACGGGGCATATCTAGTTCAACTCTGCTTAGGAAACTGACCAGAACATTAGCTTCTTTTCAGTCCAATACACTGTACTTGCTGGGAACAGACGCGAGTGCTATTTGCACTGTGTATGGCAATGGGAGCGCAATAGTGACTCTTCTTAGCAGAAAACAACTCTTGCTCGTAGGACCAGAAACTGCATGGGATTCAACTCCGTTTAGGACTGGGAAACAAACGCTAGCTCGCCTTGCAAGAAACACACTCTGCTTTTGAGAAAACAGCACTCTTCTACTCTCCTGTGTTGCCTATAGGGCCAGAACAGTGAGCTTGCTCAGAACAAAAGAACTGTGCTTCCTACACACACGGGGCATATCTAGTTCAACTCTGCTTAGGAAACTGACCAGAACAGTAGCTTCTCTTCAGTCCAATACACTGTACTTGCTGGGAACAGATGCGAGTGCTATTTGCACTGTGTATGGCAATGGGAGCACAAATAGTGACACTTCTTAGCAGAAAACAACTCTTGCTCGTAGGACCAGAATCTGCATGGGATTCAACTCCGTTTAGGACTGGGAAACAACGCTAGCTCGCCTTGCAAGAAACACACTCTGCTTTTGAGAAAACAGCACTCTTCTACTCTCCTGTGTTTCCTATAGGGCCAGAACAGTGAGCTTGCTCAGAACAAAAAAACTGTGCTTCCTACACACACGGGGCATATCTAGTTCAACTCTGCTTAGGAAACTGACCAGAACAGTAGCTTCTCTTCAGTCCAATACACTGTACTTGCTGGGAACAGACGCGAGTGCTATTTGCACTGTGTATGGCAATGGGAGCGCAATAGTGACTCTTCTTAGCAGAAAACAACTCTTGCTCGTAGGACCACAAACTGCATGGGATTCAACTCCGTTTAGGACTGGGAAACAAACGCTAGCTCGCCTTGCAAGAAACACACTCTGCTTTTGAGAAAACAGCACTCTTCTACTCTCCTGTGTTTCCTATAGGGCCAGAACAGTGAGCTTGCTCAGAACAAAAGAACTGTGCTTCCTACACACACGAGGCATATTTAGTTCAACTCTGCTTAGGAAACTGACCAGAACAGTAGCTTCTCTTCAGTCCAATACACTGTACTTGCTGGGAACAGACGCGAGTGCTATTTGCACTGTGTATGGCAATGGGAGCGCAATAGTGACTCTTCTTAGCAGAAAACAACTCTTGCTCGTAGGACCAGAAACTGCACGATTCAACTCCGTTTAGGACTGGGAAACAAACGCTAGCTCGCCTTGCAAGAAACACACTCTGCTTTTGAGAAAACAGCACTCTTCTACTCTCCTGTGTTTCCTATAGGGCCAGAACAGTGAGCTTGCTCAGAACAAAACAACTGTGCTTCCTACACACACGGGGCATATCTAGTTCAACTCTGCTTAGGAAACTGACCAGAACAGTAGCTTCTCTTCAGTCCAATACACTGTACTTGCTGGGAACAGACGCGAGTGCTATTTGCACTGTGTATGGCAATGGGAGCGCAATAGTGACTCTTCTAAGCAGAAAACAACTCTTGCTAGTAGGACCAGAAACTGCATGGGATTCAACTCCGTTTAGGACTGGGAAACAAACGCTAGCTCGCCTTGCAAGAAACACACTCTGCTTTTGAGAAAACAGCACTCTTCTACTCTCCTGTGTTTCCTATAGGGCCAGAACAGTGAGCTTGCTCAGAACAAAAGAACTGTGCTTCCTACACACACGGGGCATATCTAGTTCAACTCTGCTTAGGAAACTGACCAGAACAGTAGCTTCTCTTCAGTCCAATACACTGTACTTGCTGGGAACAGACGCGAGTGCTATTTGCACTGTGTATGGCAATGGGAGCGCAATAGTGACTCTTCTTAGCAGAAAACAACTCTTGCTCGTAGGACCAGAAACTGCATGGGATTCAACTCCGTTTAGGACTGGGAAACAAACGCTAGCTCGCCTTGCAAGAAACACACTCTGCTTTTGAGAAAACAGCACTCTTCTACTCTCCTGTGTTTCCTATAGGGCCAGAACAGTGAGCTTGCTCAGAACAAAGAAACTGTGCTTCCTACACACACGGGGCATATCTAGTTCAACTCTGCTTAGGAAACTGACCAGAACAGTAGCTTCTCTTCAGTCCAATACACTGTACTTGCTGGGAACAGACGCGAGTGCTATTTGCACTGTGTATGGCAATGGGAGCGCAATAGTGACTCTTCTTAGCAGAAAACAACTCTTGCTCGTAGGACCACAAACTGCATGGGATTCAACTCCGTTTAGGACTGGGAAACAAACGCTAGCTCGCCTTGCAAGAAACACACTCTGCTTTTGAGAAAACAGCACTCTTCTACTCTCCTGTGTTTCCTATAGGGCCAGAACAGTGAGCTTGCTCAGAACAAAGAAACTGTGCTTCCTACACACACGGGGCATATCTAGTTCAACTCTGCTTAGGAAACTGACCAGAACAGTAGCTTCTCTTCAGTCCAATACACTGTACTTGCTGGGAACAGACACGAGTGCTATTTGCACTGTGTATGGCAATGGGAGCGCAATAGTGACTCTTCTTAGCAGAAAACAACTCTTGCTCATAGAACCACAAACTGCATGGGATTCAACTCCGTTTAGGACTGGGAAACAAACGCTAGCTCGCCTTGCAAGAAACACACTCTGCTTTTGAGAAAACAGCACTCTTCTACTCTCCTGTGTTTCCTATAGGGCCAGAACAGTGAGCTTGCTCAGAACAAAAGAACTGTGCTTCCTACACACACGGGGCATATCTAGTTCAACTCTGCTTAGGAAACTGACCAGAACAGTAGCTTCTCTTCAGTCCAATACACTGTACTTGCTGGGAACAGACGCGAGTGCTATTTGCACTGTGTATGGCAATGGGAGCGCAATAGTGACTCTTCTTAGCAGAAAACAACTCTTGCTCGTAGGACCAGAAACTGCATGGGATTCAACTCCCTTTAGGACTGGGAAACAAACGCTAGCTCGCCTTGCAAGAAACACACTCTGCTTTTGAGAAAACAGCACTCTTCTACTCTCCTGTGTTTCCTATAGGGCCAGAACAGTGAGCTTGCTCAGAACCAAAGAACTGTGCTTCCTACACACACGGGGCATATCTAGTTCAACTCTGCTTAGGAAACTGACCAGAACAGTAGCTTCTCTTCAGTCCAATACACTGTACTTGCTGGGAACAGACGCGAGTGCTATTTGCACTGTGTATGGCAATGGGAGCGCAATAGTGACTCTCCTTAGCAGAAAACAACTCTTGCTCGTAGGACCAGAATCTGCATGGGATTCAACTCCGTTTAGGACTGGGAAACAAACGCTAGCTCGCCTTGCAAGAAACACACTCTGCTTTTGAGAAAACAGCACTCTTCTACTCTCCTGTGTTTCCTATAGGGCCAGAACAGTGAGCTTGCTCAGAACAAAACAACTGTGCTTCCTACACACACGGGGCATATCTAGTTCAACTCTGCTTAGGAAACTGACCAGAACAGTAGCTTCTCTTCAGTCCAATACACTGTACTTGCTGGGAACAGACGCGAGTGCTATTTGCACTGTGTATGGCAATGGGAGCGCAATAGTGACTCTTCTAAGCAGAAAACAACTCTTGCTCGTAGGACCAGAAACTGCATGGGATTCAACTCCGTTTAGGACTGGGAAACAAACGCTAGCTCGCCTTGCAAGAAACACACTCTGCTTTTGAGAAAACAGCACTCTTCTACTCTCCTGTGTTTCCTATAGGGCCAGAACAGTGAGCTTGCTCAGAACAAAAGAACTGTGCTTCCTACACACACGGGGCATATCTAGTTCAACTCTGCTTAGGAAACTGACCAGAACAGTAGCTTCTCTTCAGTCCAATACACTGTACTTGCTGGGAACAGACGCGAGTGCTATTTGCACTGTGTATGGCAATGGGAGCGCAATAGTGACTCTTCTTAGCAGAAAACAACTCTTGCTCGTAGGACCAGAAACTGCATGGGATTCAACTCCGTTTAGGACTGGGAAACAAACGCTAGCTCGCCTTGCAAGAAACACACTCTGCTTTTGAGAAAACAGCACTCTTCTACTCTCCTGTGTTTCCTATAGGGCCAGAACAGTGAGCTTGCTCAGAACAAAGAAACTGTGCTTCCTACACACACGGGGCATATCTAGTTCAACTCTGCTTAGGAAACTGACCAGAACAGTAGCTTCTCTTCAGTCCAATACACTGTACTTGCTGGGAACAGACGCGAGTGCTATTTGCACTGTGTATGGCAATGGGAGCGCAATAGTGACTCTTCTTAGCAGAAAACAACTCTTGCTCGTAGGACCAGAAACTGCATGGGATTCAACTCCGTTTAGGACTGGGAAACATCGCTAGCTCGCCTTGCAAGAAACACACTCTGCTTTTGAGAAAACAGCACTCTTCTACTCTCCTGTGTTTCCTATAGGGCCAGAACAGTGAGCTTGCTCAGAACAAAGAAACTGTGCTTCCTACACACACGGGGCATATCTAGTTCAACTCTGCTTAGGAAACTGACCAGAACAGTAGCTTCTGTTCAGTCCAATACACTGTACTTGCTGGGAACAGACGCTAGTGCTATTTGCACTGTGTATGGCAATGGGAGCGCAATAGTGACTCTTCTTAGCAGAAAACAACTCTTGCTCGTAGGACCAGAAACTGCATGGGATTCAACTCCGTTTAGGACTGGGAAACAAACGCTAGCTCGCCTTGCAAGAAACACACTCTGCTTTTGAGAAAACAGCACTCTTCTACTCTCCTGTGTTGCCTATAGGGCCAGAACAGTGAGCTTGCTCAGAACAAAAGAACTGTGCTTCCTACACACACGGGGCATATCTAGTTCAACTCTGCTTAGGAAACTGACCAGAACAGTAGCTTCTCTTCAGTCCAATACACTGTACTTGCTGGGAACAGACGCGAGTGCTATTTGCACTGTGTATGGCAATGGGAGCGCAATAGTGACTCTTCTTAGCAGAAAACAACTCTTGCTCGTAGGACCAGAAACTGCATGGGATTCAACTCCGTTTAGGACTGGGAAACAAACGCTAGCTCGCCTTGCAAGAAACACACTCTGCTTTTGAGAAAACAGCACTCATCTACTCTCCTGTGTTTCCTATAGGGCCAGAACAGTGAGCTTGCTCAGAACAAAACAACTGTGCTTCCTACACACACGGGGCATATCTAGTTCAACTCTGCTTAGGAAACTGACCAGAACAGTAGCTTCTCTTCAGTCCAATACACTGTACTTGCTGGGAACAGACGCGAGTGCTATTTGCACTGTGTATGGCAATGGGAGCGCAATAGTGACTCTTCTTAGCAGAAAACAACTCTTGCTCGTAGGACCAGAAACTGCATGGGATTCAACTCCGTTTAGGACTGGGAAACAAACGCTAGCTCGCCTTGCAAGAAACACACTCTGCTTTTGAGAAAACAGCACTCTTCTACTCTCCTGTGTTTCCTATAGGGCCAGAACAGTGAGCTTGCTCAGAACAAAAGAACTGTGCTTCCTACACACACGGGGCATATCTAGTTCAACTCTGCTTAGGAAACTGACCAGAACAGTAGCTTCTCTTCAGTCCAATACACTGTACTTGCTGGGAACAGACGCGAGTGCTATTTGCACTGTGTATGGCAATGGGAGCGCAATAGTGACTCTTCTTAGCAGAAAACAACTCTTGCTCGTAGGACCAGAAACTGCATGGGATTCAACTCCGTTTAGGACTGGGAAACAAACGCTAGCTCGCCTTGCAAGAAACACACTCTGCTTTTGAGAAAACAGCACTCTTCTACTCTCCTGTGTTTCCTATAGGGCCAGAACAGTGAGCTTGCTCAGAACAAAAGAACTGTGCTTCCTACACACACGGGGCATATCTAGTTCAACTCTGCTTAGGAAACTGACCAGAACAGTAGCTTCTCTTCAGTCCAATACACTGTACTTGCTGGGAACAGACGCGAGTGCTATTTGCACTGTGTATGGCAATGGGAGCGCAATAGTGACTCTTCTTAGCAGAAAACAACTCTTGCTCGTAGGACCACAAACTGCATGGGATTCAACTCCGTTTAGGACTGGGAAACAAACGCTAGCTCGCCTTGCAAGAAACACACTCTGCTTTTGAGAAAACAGCACTCTTCTACTCTCCTGTGTTTCCTATAGGGCCAGAACAGTGAGCTTGCTCAGAACCAAAGAACTGTGCTTCCTACACACACGGGGCATATCTAGTTCAACTCTGCTTAGGAAACTGACCAGAACAGTAGCTTCTCTTCAGTCCAATACACTGTACTTGCTGGGAACAGACGCGAGTGCTATTTGCACAGTGTATGGCAATGGGAGCGCAATAGTGACTCTTCTTAGCAGAAAACAACTCTTGCTCGTAGGACCAGAAACTGCATGGGATTCAACTCCGTTTAGGACTGGGAAACAAACGCTAGCTCGCCTTGCAAGAAACACACTCTGCTTTTGAGAAAACAGCACTCTTCTACTCTCCTGTGTTTCCTATAGGGCCAGAACAGTGAGCTTGCTCAGAACAAAAGAACTGTGCTTCCTACACACACGGGGCATATCTAGTTCAACTCTGCTTAGGAAACTGACCAGAACAGTAACTTCTCTTCAGTCCAATACACTGTACTTGCTGGGAACAGACGCGAGTGCTATTTGCACTGTGTATGGCAATGGGAGCGCAATAGTGACTCTTCTTAGCAGAAAACAACTCTTGCTCGTAGGACCACAAACTGCATGGGATTCAACTCCGTTTAGGACTGGGAAACAAACGCTAGCTCGCCTTGCAAGAAACACACTCTGCTTTTGAGAAAACAGCACTCTTCTACTCTCCTGTGTTTCCTATAGGGCCAGAACAGTGAGCTTGCTCAGAACCAAAGAACTGTGCTTCCTACACACACGGGGCATATCTAGTTCAACTCTGCTTAGGAAACTGACCAGAACAGTAGCTTCTCTTCAGTCCAATACACTGTACTTGCTGGGAACAGACGCGAGTGCTATTTGCACTGTGTATGGCAATGGGAGCGCAATAGTGACTCTTCTTAGCAGAAAACAACTCTTGCTCGTAGGACCAGAAACTGCACGATTCAACTCCGTTTAGGACTGGGAAACAAACGCTAGCTCGCCTTGCAAGAAACACACTCTGCTTTTGAGAAAACAGCACTCTTCTACTCTCCTGTGTTTCCTATAGGGCCAGAACAGTGAGCTTGCTCAGAACCAAAGAACTGTGCTTCCTACACACACGGGGCATATCTAGTTCAACTCTGCTTAGGAAACTGACCAGAACAGTAGCTTCTCTTCAGTCCAATACACTGTACTTGCTGGGAACAGACGCGAGTGCTATTTGCACTGTGTATGGCAATGGGAGCGCAATAGTGACTCTTCTTAGCAGAAAACAACTCTTGCTCGTAGGACCAGAAACTGCATGGGATTCAACTCCGTTTAGGACTGGGAAACAAACGCTAGCTCGCCTTGCAAGAAACACACTCTGCTTTTGAGAAAACAGCACTCTTCTACTCTCCTGTGTTTCCTATAGGGCCAGAACAGTGAGCTTGCTCAGAACAAAAGAACTGTGCTTCCTACACACACGGGGCATATCTAGTTCAACTCTGCTTAGGAAACTGACCAGAACAGTAGCTTCTCTTCAGTCCAATACACTGTACTTGCTGGGAACAGACGCGAGTGCTATTTGCACTGTGTATGGCAATGGGAGCGCAATAGTGACTCTTCTTAGCAGAAAACAACTCTTGCTCGTAGGACCAGAATCTGCATGGGATTCAACTCCGTTTAGGACTGGGAAACAAACGCTAGCTCGCCTTGCAAGAAACACACTCTGCTTTTGAGAAAACAGCACTCTTCTACTCTCCTGTGTTTCCTATAGGGCCAGAACAGTGAGCTTGCTCAGAACAAAACAACTGTGCTTCCTACACACACGGGGCATATCTAGTTCATCTCTGCTTAGGAAACTGACCAGAACAGTAGCTTCTCTTCAGTCCAATACACTGTACTTGCTGGGAACAGACGCGAGTGCTATTTGCACTGTGTATGGCAATGGGAGCGCAATAGTGACTCTTCTTAGCAGAAAACAACTCTTGCTCGTAGGACCAGAAACTGCATGGGATTCAACTCCGTTTAGGACTGGGAAACAAACGCTATCTCGCCTTGCAAGAAACACACTCTGCTTTTGAGAAAACAGCACTCTTCTACTCTCCTGTGTTTCCTATAGGGCCAGAACAGTGAGCTTGCTCAGAACCAAAGAACTGTGCTTCCTACACACACGGGGCATATCTAGTTCAACTCTGCTTAGGAAACTGACCAGAACAGTAGCTTCTCTTCAGTCCAATACACTGTACTTGCTGGGAACAGACGCGAGTGCTATTTGCACTGTGTATGGCAATGGGAGCGCAATAGTGACTCTTCTTAGCAGAAAACAACTCTTGCTCGTAGGACCAGAAACTGCATGGGATTCAACTCCGTTTAGGACTGGGAAACAAACGCTAGCTCGCCTTGCAAGAAACACACTCTGCTTTTGAGAAAACAGCACTCTTCTACTCTCCTGTGTTTCCTATAGGGCCAGAACAGTGAGCTTGCTCAGAACAAAACAACTGTGCTTCCTACACACACGGGGCATATCTAGTTCAACTCTGCTTAGGAAACTGACCAGAACAGTAGCTTCTCTTCAGTCCAATACACTGTACTTGCTGGGAACAGACGCGAGTGCTATTTGCACTGTGTATGGCAATGGGAGCGCAATAGTGACTCTTCTTAGCAGAAAACAACTCTTGCTCGTAGGACCACAAACTGCATGGGATTCAACTCCGTTTAAAACTGGGAAACAAACGCTAGCTCGCCTTGCAAGAAACACACTCTGCTTTTGAGAAAACAGCACTCTTCTACTCTCCTGTGTTTCCTATAGGGCCAGAACAGTGAGCTTGCTCAGAACCAAAGAACTGTGCTTCCTACACACACGGGGCATATCTAGTTCAACTCTGCTTAGGAAACTGACCAGAACAGTAGCTTCTCTTCAGTCCAATACACTGTACTTGCTGGGAACAGACGCGAGTGCTATTTGCACAGTGTATGGCAATGGGAGCGCAATAGTGACTCTTCTTAGCAGAAAACAACTCTTGCTCGTAGGACCAGAAACTGCATGGGATTCAACTCCGTTTAGGACTGGGAAACAAACGCTAGCTCGCCTTGCAAGAAACACACTCTGCTTTTGAGAAAACAGCACTCTTCTACTCTCCTGTGTTTCCTCTAGGGCCAGAACAGTGAGCTTGCTCAGAACAAAAGAACTGTGCTTCCTACACACACGGGGCATATCTAGTTCAACTCTGCTTAGGAAACTGACCAGAACAGTAGCTTCTCTTCAGTCCAATACACTGTACTTGCTGGGAACAGACGCGAGTGCTATTTGCACTGTGTATGGCAATGGGAGCGCAATAGTGACTCTTCTTAGCAGAAAACAACTCTTGCTCGTAGGACCAGAAACTGCATGGGATTCAACTCCGTTTAGGACTGGGAAACAAACGCTAGCTCGCCTTGCAAGAAACACACTCTGCTTTTGAGAAAACAGCACTCTTCTACTCTCCTGTGTTTCCTATAGGGCCAGAACAGTGAGCTTGCTCAGAACAAAAGAACTGTGCTTCCTACACACACGGGGCATATCTAGTTCAACTCTGCTTAGGAAACTGACAAGAACAGTAGCTTCTCTTCAGTCCAATACACTGTACTTGCTGGGAACAGACGCGAGTGCTATTTGCACTGTGTATGGCAATGGGAGCGCAATAGTGACTCTTCTTAGCAGAAAACAACTCTTGCTCGTAGGACCAGAAACTGCATGGGATTCAACTCCGTTTAGGACTGGGAAACAAACGCTAGCTCGCCTTGCAAGAAACACACTCTGCTTTTGAGAAAACAGCACTCTTCTACTCTCCTGTGTTTCCTCTAGGGCCAGAACAGTGAGCTTGCTCAGAACAAAACAACTGTGCTTCCTACACACACGGGGCATATCTAGTTCAACTCTGCTTAGGAAACTGACCAGAACAGTAGCTTCTCTTCAGTCCAATACACTGTACTTGCTGGGAACAGACGCGAGTGCTATTTGCACTGTGTATGGCAATGGGAGCGCAATAGTGACTCTTCTTAGCAGAAAACAACTCTTGCTCGTAGGACCACAAACTGCATGGGATTCAACTCCGTTTAGGACTGGGAAACAAACACTGGCTCGCCTTGCAAGAAACACACTCTGCTTTTGAGAAAACAGCACTCTTCTACTCTCCTGTGTTTCCTATAGGGCCAGAACAGTGAGCTTGCTCAGAACCAAAGAACTGTGCTTCCTACACACACGGGGCATATCTAGTTCAACTCTGCTTAGGAAACTGACCAGAACAGTAGCTTCTCTTCAGTCCAATACACTGTACTTGCTGGGAACAGACGCGAGTGCTATTTGCACTGTGTATGGCAATGGGAGCGCAATAGTGACTCTTCTTAGCAGAAAACAACTCTTGCTCGTAGGACCACAAACTGCATGGGATTCAACTCCGTTTAGGACTGGGAAACAAACGCTAGCTCGCCTTGCAAGAAACACACTCTGCTTTTGAGAAAACAGCACTCTTCTACTCTCCTGTGTTTCCTATAGGGCCAGAACAGTGAGCTTGCTCAGAACCAAAGAACTGTGCTTCCTACACACACAGGGCATATCTAGTTCAACTCTGCTTAGGAAACTGACCAGAACAGTAGCTTCTCTTCAGTCCAATACACTGTACTTGCTGGGAACAGACGCGAGTGCTATTTGCACAGTGTATGGCAATGGGAGCGCAATAGTGACTCTTCTTAGCAGAAAACAACTCTTGCTCGTAGGACCAGAAACTGCATGGGATTCAACTCCGTTTAGGACTGGGAAACAAACGCTAGCTCGCCTTGCAAGAAACACACTCTGCTTTTGAGAAAACAGCACTCTTCTACTCTCCTGTGTTTCCTATAGGGCCAGAACAGTGAGCTTGCTCAGAACAAAAGAACTGTGCTTCCTACACACACGGGGCATATCTAGTTCAACTCTGCTTAGGAAACTGACCAGAACAGTAGCTTCTCTTCAGTCCAATACACTGTACTTGCTGGGAACAGACGCGAGTGCTATTTGCACTGTGTATGGCAATGGGAGCGCAATAGTGACTCTTCTTAGCAGAAAACAACTCTTGCTCATAGGACCAGAAACTGCATGGGATTCAACTCCGTTTAGGACTGGGAAACAAACGCTAGCTCGCCTTGCAAGAAACACACTCTGCTTTTGAGAAAACAGCACTCTTCTACTCTCCTGTGTTTCCTATAGGGCCAGAACAGTGAGCTTGATCAGAACAAAAGAACTGTGCTTCCTACACACACGGGGCATATCTAGTTCAACTCTGCTTAGGAAACTGACCAGAACAGTAGCTTCTCTTCAGTCCAATACACTGTACTTGCTGGGAACAGACGCGAGTGCTATTTGCACTGTGTATGGCAATGGGAGCGCAATAGTGACTCTTCTTAGCAGAAAACAACTCTTGCTCATAGGACCAGAAACTGCATGGGATTCAACTCCGTTTAGGACTGGGAAACAAACGCTAGCTCGCCTTGCAAGAAACACACTCTGCTTTTGAGAAAACAGCACTCTTCTACTCTCCTGTGTTTCCTATAGGGCCAGAACAGTGAGCTTGCTCAGAACCAAAGAACTGTGCTTCCTACACACACGGGGCATATCTAGTTCAACTCTGCTTAGGAAACTGACCAGAACAGTAGCTTCTCTTCAGTCCAATACACTGTACTTGCTGGGAACAGACGCGAGTGCTATTTGCACTGTGTATGGCAATGGGAGCGCAATAGTGACTCTTCTTAGCAGAAAACAACTCTTGCTCGTAGGACCAGAAACTGCATGGGATTCAACTCCGTTTAGGACTGGGAAACAAACGCTAGCTCGCCTTGCAAGAAACACACTCTGCTTTTGAGAAAACAGCACTCTTCTACTCTCCTGTGTTTCCTATAGGGCCAGAACAGTGAGCTTGCTCAGAACAAAACAACTGTGCTTCCTACACACACGGGGCATATCTAGTTCAACTCTGCTTAGGAAACTGACCAGAACAGTAGCTTCTCTTCAGTCCAATACACTGTACTTGCTGGGAACAGACGCGAGTGCTATTTGCACTGTGTATGGCAATGGGAGCGCAATAGTGACTCTTCTTAGCAGAAAACAACTCTTGCTCGTAGGACCACAAACTGCATGGGATTCAACTCCGTTTAAAACTGGGAAACAAACGCTAGCTCGCCTTGCAAGAAACACACTCTGCTTTTGAGAAAACAGCACTCTTCTACTCTCCTGTGTTTCCTATAGGGCCAGAACAGTGAGCTTGCTCAGAACCAAAGAACTGTGCTTCCTACACACACGGGGCATATCTAGTTCAACTCTGCTTAGGAAACTGACCAGAACAGTAGCTTCTCTTCAGTCCAATACACTGTACTTGCTGGGAACAGACGCGAGTGCTATTTGCACAGTGTATGGCAATGGGAGCGCAATAGTGACTCTTCTTAGCAGAAAACAACTCTTGCTCGTAGGACCAGAAACTGCATGGGATTCAACTCCGTTTAGGACTGGGAAACAAACGCTAGCTCGCCTTGCAAGAAACACACTCTGCTTTTGAGAAAACAGCACTCTTCTACTCTCCTGTGTTTCCTCTAGGGCCAGAACAGTGAGCTTGCTCAGAACAAAAGAACTGTGCTTCCTACACACACGGGGCATATCTAGTTCAACTCTGCTTAGGAAACTGACCAGAACAGTAGCTTCTCTTCAGTCCAATACACTGTACTTGCTGGGAACAGACGCGAGTGCTATTTGCACTGTGTATGGCAATGGGAGCGCAATAGTGACTCTTCTTAGCAGAAAACAACTCTTGCTCGTAGGACCAGAAACTGCATGGGATTCAACTCCGTTTAGGACTGGGAAACAAACGCTAGCTCGCCTTGCAAGAAACACACTCTGCTTTTGAGAAAACAGCACTCTTCTACTCTCCTGTGTTTCCTATAGGGCCAGAACAGTGAGCTTGCTCAGAACAAAAGAACTGTGCTTCCTACACACACGGGGCATATCTAGTTCAACTCTGCTTAGGAAACTGACAAGAACAGTAGCTTCTCTTCAGTCCAATACACTGTACTTGCTGGGAACAGACGCGAGTGCTATTTGCACTGTGTATGGCAATGGGAGCGCAATAGTGACTCTTCTTAGCAGAAAACAACTCTTGCTCGTAGGACCAGAAACTGCATGGGATTCAACTCCGTTTAGGACTGGGAAACAAACGCTAGCTCGCCTTGCAAGAAACACACTCTGCTTTTGAGAAAACAGCACTCTTCTACTCTCCTGTGTTTCCTCTAGGGCCAGAACAGTGAGCTTGCTCAGAACAAAACAACTGTGCTTCCTACACACACGGGGCATATCTAGTTCAACTCTGCTTAGGAAACTGACCAGAACAGTAGCTTCTCTTCAGTCCAATACACTGTACTTGCTGGGAACAGACGCGAGTGCTATTTGCACTGTGTATGGCAATGGGAGCGCAATAGTGACTCTTCTTAGCAGAAAACAACTCTTGCTCGTAGGACCACAAACTGCATGGGATTCAACTCCGTTTAGGACTGGGAAACAAACACTGGCTCGCCTTGCAAGAAACACACTCTGCTTTTGAGAAAACAGCACTCTTCTACTCTCCTGTGTTTTCCTATAGGGCCAGAACAGTGAGCTTGCTCAGAACCAAAGAACTGTGCTTCCTACACACACGGGGCATATCTAGTTCAACTCTGCTTAGGAAACTGACCAGAACAGTAGCTTCTCTTCAGTCCAATACACTGTACTTGCTGGGAACAGACGCGAGTGCTATTTGCACTGTGTATGGCAATGGGAGCGCAATAGTGACTCTTCTTAGCAGAAAACAACTCTTGCTCGTAGGACCACAAACTGCATGGGATTCAACTCCGTTTAGGACTGGGAAACAAACGCTAGCTCGCCTTGCAAGAAACACACTCTGCTTTTGAGAAAACAGCACTCTTCTACTCTCCTGTGTTTCCTATAGGGCCAGAACAGTGAGCTTGCTCAGAACCAAAGAACTGTGCTTCCTACACACACAGGGCATATCTAGTTCAACTCTGCTTAGGAAACTGACCAGAACAGTAGCTTCTCTTCAGTCCAATACACTGTACTTGCTGGGAACAGACGCGAGTGCTATTTGCACAGTGTATGGCAATGGGAGCGCAATAGTGACTCTTCTTAGCAGAAAACAACTCTTGCTCGTAGGACCAGAAACTGCATGGGATTCAACTCCGTTTAGGACTGGGAAACAAACGCTAGCTCGCCTTGCAAGAAACACACTCTGCTTTTGAGAAAACAGCACTCTTCTACTCTCCTGTGTTTCCTATAGGGCCAGAACAGTGAGCTTGCTCAGAACAAAAGAACTGTGCTTCCTACACACACGGGGCATATCTAGTTCAACTCTGCTTAGGAAACTGACCAGAACAGTAGCTTCTCTTCAGTCCAATACACTGTACTTGCTGGGAACAGACGCGAGTGCTATTTGCACTGTGTATGGCAATGGGAGCGCAATAGTGACTCTTCTTAGCAGAAAACAACTCTTGCTCATAGGACCAGAAACTGCATGGGATTCAACTCCGTTTAGGACTGGGAAACAAACGCTAGCTCGCCTTGCAAGAAACACACTCTGCTTTTGAGAAAACAGCACTCTTCTACTCTCCTGTGTTTCCTATAGGGCCAGAACAGTGAGCTTGATCAGAACAAAAGAACTGTGCTTCCTACACACACGGGGCATATCTAGTTCAACTCTGCTTAGGAAACTGACCAGAACAGTAGCTTCTCTTCAGTCCAATACACTGTACTTGCTGGGAACAGACGCGAGTGCTATTTGCACTGTGTATGGCAATGGGAGCGCAATAGTGACTCTTCTTAGCAGAAAACAACTCTTGCTCATAGGACCAGAAACTGCATGGGATTCAACTCCGTTTAGGACTGGGAAACAAACGCTAGCTCGCCTTGCAAGAAACACACTCTGCTTTTGAGAAAACAGCACTCTTCTACTCTCCTGTGTTTCCTATAGGGCCAGAACAGTGAGCTTGCTCAGAACCAAAGAACTGTGCTTCCTACACACACGGGGCATATCTAGTTCAACTCTGCTTAGGAAACTGACCAGAACAGTAGCTTCTCTTCAGTCCAATACACTGTACTTGCTGGGAACAGACGCGAGTGCTATTTGCACTGTGTATGGCAATGGGAGCGCAATAGTGACTCTTCTTAGCAGAAAACAACTCTTGCTCGTAGGACCAGAAACTGCATGGGATTCAACTCCGTTTAGGACTGGGAAACAAACGCTAGCTCGCCTTGCAAGAAACACACTCTGCTTTTGAGAAAACAGCACTCTTCTACTCTCCTGTGTTTCCTATAGGGCCAGAACAGTGAGCTTGCTCAGAACAAAGAAACTGTGCTTCCTACACACACGGGGCATATCTAGTTCAACTCTGCTTAGGAAACTGACCAGAACAGTAGCTTCTCTTCAGTCCAATACACTGTACTTGCTGGGAACAGACGCGAGTGCTATTTGCACTGTGTATGGCAATGGGAGCGCAATAGTGACTCTTCTTACCAGAAAACAACTCTTGCTCGTAGGACCAGAAACTGCATGGGATTCAACTCCGTTTAGGACTGGGAAACAAACGCTAGCTCGCCTTGCAAGAAACACACTCTGCTTTTGAGAAAACAGCACTCTTCTACTCTCCTGTGTTTCCTATAGGGCCAGAACAGTGAGCTTGCTCAGAACAAAGAAACTGTGCTTCCTACACACGCGGGGCATATCTAGTTCAACTCTGCTTAGGAAACTGACCAGAACAGTAGCTTCTTTTCAGTCCAATATACTGTACTTGCTGGGAACAGACGCGAGTGCTATTTGCACTGTGTATGGCAATGGGAGCGCAATAGTGACTCTTCTTAGCAGAAAACAACTCTTGCTCGTAGGACCAGAAACTGCATGGGATTCAACTCCGTTTAGGACTGGGAAACAAACGCTAGCTCGCCTTGCAAGAAACACACTCTGCTTTTGAGAAAACAGCACTCTTCTACTCTCCTGTGTTGCCTATAGGGCCAGAACAGTGAGCTTGCTCAGAACAAAAGAACTGTGCTTCCTACACACACGGGGCATATCTAGTTCAACTCTGCTTAGGAAACTGACCAGAACAGTAGCTTCTCTTCAGTCCAATACACTGTACTTGCTGGGAACAGATGCGAGTGCTATTTGCACTGTGTATGGCAATGGGAGCGCAAATAGTGACACTTCTTAGCAGAAAACAACTCTTGCTCGTAGGACCAGAATCTGCATGGGATTCAACTCCATTTAGGACTGGGAAACAAACGCTAGCTCGCCTTGCAAGAAACACACTCTGCTTTTGAGAAAACAGCACTCTTCTACTCTCCTGTGTTTCCTATAGGGCCAGAACAGTGAGCTTGCTCAGAACAAAAAAACTGTGCTTCCTACACACACGGGGCATATCTAGTTCAACTCTGCTTAGGAAACTGACCAGAACAGTAGCTTCTCTTCAGTCCAATACACTGTACTTGCTGGGAACAGACGCAAGTGCTATTTGCACTGTGTATGGCAATGGGAGCGCAATAGTGACTCTTCTTAGCAGAAAACAACTCTTGCTCGTAGGACCAGAAACTGCATGGGATTCAACTCCGTTTAGGACTGGGAAACAAACGCTAGCTCGCCTTGCAAGAAACACACTCTGCTTTTGAGAAAACAGCACTCTTCTACTCTCCTGTGTTTCCTATAGGGCCAGAACAGTGAGCTTGCTCAGAACAAAAGAACTGTGCTTCCTACACACACGGGGCATATCTAGTTCAACTCTGCTTAGGAAACTGACCAGAACAGTAGCTTCTCTTCAGTCCAATACACTGTACTTGCTGGGAACAGACGCGAGTGCTATTTGCACTGTGTATGGCAATGGGAGCGCAATAGTGACTCTTCTTAGCAGAAAACAACTCTTGCTCGTAGGACCAGAAACTGCATGGGATTCAACTCCGTTTAGGACTGGGAAACAAACGCTATCTCGCCTTGCAAGAAACACACTCTGCTTTTGAGAAAACAGCACTCTTCTACTCTCCTGTGTTTCCTATAGGGCCAGAACAGTGAGCTTGCTCAGAACCAAAGAACTGTGCTTCCTACACACACGGGGCATATCTAGTTCAACTCTGCTTAGGAAACTGACCAGAACAGTAGCTTCTCTTCAGTCCAATACACTGTACTTGCTGGGAACAGACGCAAGTGCTATTTGCACTGTGTATGGCAATGGGAGCGCAATAGTGACTCTTCTTAGCAGAAAACAACTCTTGCTCGTAGGACCACAAACTGCATGGGATTCAACTCCGTTTAGGACTGGGAAACAAACGCTAGCTCGCCTTGCAAGAAACACACTCTGCTTTTGAGAAAACAGCACTCTTCTACTCTCCTGTGTTTCCTAAAGGGCCAGAACAGTGAGCTTGCTCAGAACCAAAGAACTGTGCTTCCTACACACACGGGGCATATCTAGTTCAACTCTGCTTAGGAAACTGACCAGAACAGTAGCTTCTCTTCAGTCCAATACACTGTACTTGCTGGGAACAGACGCGAGTGCTATTTGCACTGTGTATGGCAATGGGAGCGCAATAGTGACTCTTCTTAGCAGAAAACAACTCTTGCTCGTAGGACCAGAATCTGCATGGGATTCAACTCCCTTTAGGACTGGGAAACAAACGCTAGCTCGCCTTGCAAGAAACACACTCTGCTTTTGAGAAAACAGCACTCTTCTACTCTCCTGTGTTTCCTATAGGGCCAGAACAGTGAGCTTGCTCAGAACAAAGAAACTGTGCTTCCTACACACGCGGGGCATATCTAGTTCAACTCTGCTTAGGAAACTGACCAGAACAGTAGCTTCTTTTCAGTCCAATATACTGTACTTGCTGGGAACAGACGCGAGTGCTATTTGCACTGTGTATGGCAATGGGAGCGCAATAGTGACTCTTCTTAGCAGAAAACAACTCTTGCTCGTAGGACCAGAAACTGCATGGGATTCAACTCCGTTTAGGACTGGGAAACAAACGCTAGCTCGCCTTGCAAGAAACACACTCTGCTTTTGAGAAAACAGCACTCTTCTACTCTCCTGTGTTTCCTATAGGGCCAGAACAGTGAGCTTGCTCAGAACCAAAGAACTGTGCTTCCTACACACACGGGGCATATCTAGTTCAACTCTGCTTAGGAAACTGACCAGAACAGTAGCTTCTCTTCAGTCCAATACACTGTACTTGCTGGGAACAGACGCGAGTGCTATTTGCACTGTGTATGGCAATGGGAGCGCAATAGTGACTCTTCTTAGCAGAAAACAACTCTTGCTCGTACGACCAGAAACTGCATGGGAATCAACTCCGTTTAGGACTGGGAAACAAACGCTAGCTCGCCTTGCAAGAAACACACTCTGCTTTTGAGAAAACAGCACTCTTCTACTCTCCTGTGTTGCCTATAGGGCCAGAACAGTGAGCTTGCTCAGAACAAAAGAACTGTGCTTCCTACACACACGGGGCATATCTAGTTCAACTCTGCTTAGGAAACTGACCAGAACAGTAGCTTCTCTTCAGTCCAATACACTGTACTTGCTGGGAACAGATGCGAGTGCTATTTGCACTGTGTATGGCAATGGGAGCGCAAATAGTGACACTTCTTAGCAGAAAACAACTCTTGCTCATAGGACCAGAATCTGCATGGGATTCAACTCCGTTTAGGACTGGGAAACAAACGCTAGCTCGCCTTGCAAGAAACACACTCTGCTTTTGAGAAAACAGCACTCTTCTACTCTCCTGTGTTTCCTATAGGGCCAGAACAGTGAGCTTGCTCAGAACAAAAAAACTGTGCTTCCTACACACACGGGGCATATCTAGTTCAACTCTGCTTAGGAAACTGATCAGAACAGTAGCTTCTCTTCAGTCCAATACACTGTACTTGCTGGGAACAGACGCGAGTGCTATTTGCACTGTGTATGGCAATGGGAGCGCAATAGTGACTCTTCTTAGCAGAAAACAACTCTTGCTCGTAGGACCACAAACTGCATGGGATTCAACTCCGTTTAGGACTGGGAAACAAACGCTAGCTCGCCTTGCAAGAAACACACTCTGCTTTTGAGAAAACAGCACTCTTCTACTCTCCTGTGTTTCCTATAGGGCCAGAACAGTGAGCTTGCTCAGAACAAAAGAACTGTGCTTCCTACACACACGGGGCATATTTAGTTCAACTCTGCTTAGGAAACTGACCAGAACAGTAGCTTCTCTTCAGTCCAATACACTGTACTTGCTGGGAACAGACGCGAGTGCTATTTGCACTGTGTATGGCAATGGGAGCGCAATAGTGACTCTTCTTAGCAGAAAACAACTCTTGCTCGTAGGACCAGAAACTGCATGGGATTCAACTCTGTTTAGGACTGGGAAACAAACGCTAGCTCGCCTTGCAAGAAACACACTCTGCTTTTGAGAAAACAGCACTCTTCTACTCTCCTGTGTTTCCTATAGGGCCAGAACAGTGAGCTTGCTCAGAACCAAAGAACTGTGCTTCCTACACACACGGGGCATATCTAGTTCAACTCTGCTTAGGAAACTGACCAGAACAGTAGCTTCTCTTCAGTCCAATACACTGTACTTGCTGGGAACAGACGCGAGTGCTATTTGCACTGTGTATGGCAATGGGAGCGCAATAGTGACTCTTCTTAGCAGAAAACAACTCTTGCTCGTAGGACCAGAAACTGCATGGGATTCAACTCCGTTTAGGACTGGGAAACAAACGCTAGCTCGCCTTGCAAGAAACACACTCTGCTTTTGAGAAAACAGCACTCTTCTACTCTCCTGTGTTTCCTATAGGGCCAGAACAGTGAGCTTGCTCAGAACAAAAGAACTGTGCTTCCTACACACACGGGGCATATCTAGTTCAACTCTGCTTAGGAAACTGACCAGAACAGTAGCTTCTCTTCAGTCCAATACACTGTACTTGCTGGGAACAGACGCGAGTGCTATTTGCACTGTGTATGGCAATGGGAGCGCAATAGTGACTCTTCTTAGCAGAAAACAACTCTTGCTCGTAGGACCAGAAACTGCATGGGATTCAACTCCGTTTAGGACTGGGAAACAAACGCTAGCTCGCCTTGCAAGAAACACACTCTGCTTTTGAGAAAACAGCACTCTTCTACTCTCCTGTGTTTCCTATAGGGCCAGAACAGTGAGCTTGCTCAGAACAAAAGAACTGTGCTTCCTACACACACGGGGCATATCTAGTTCAACTCTGCTTAGGAAACTGACCAGAACAGTAGCTTCTCTTCAGTCCAATACACTGTACTTGCTGGGAACAGACGCGAGTGCTATTTGCACTGTGTATGGCAATGGGAGCGCAATAGTGACTCTTCTTAGCAGAAAACAACTCTTGCTCGTAGGACCAGAATCTGCATGGGATTCAACTCCGTTTAGGACTGGGAAACAAACGCTAGCTCGCCTTGCAAGAAACACACTCTGCTTTTGAGAAAACAGCACTCTTCTACTCTCCTGTGTTTCCTATAGGGACAGAACAGTGAGCTTGCTCAGAACAAAACAACTGTGCTTCCTACACACACGGGGCATATCTAGTTCAACTCTGCTTAGGAAACTGACCAGAACAGTAGCTTCTCTTCAGTCCAATACACTGTACTTGCTGGGAACAGACGCGAGTGCTATTTGCACTGTGTATGGCAATGGGAGCGCAATAGTGACTCTTCTTAGCAGAAAACAACTCTTGCTCGTAGGACCAGAAACTGCATGGGATTCAACTCCGTTTAGGACTGGGAAACAAACGCTAGCTCGCCTTGCAAGAAACACACTCTGCTTTTGAGAAAACAGCACTCTTCTACTCTCCTGTGTTTCCTATAGGGCCAGAACAGTGAGCTTGCTCAGAACAAAAGAACTGTGCTTCCTACACACACGGGGCATATCTAGTTCAACTCTGCTTAGGAAACTGACCAGAACAGTAGCTTCTCTTCAGTCCAATACACTGTACTTGCTGGGAACAGACGCAAGTGCTATTTGCACTGTGTATGGCAATGGGAGCGCAATAGTGACTCTTCTTAGCAGAAAACAACTCTTGCTCGTAGGACCAGAAACTGCATGGGATTCAACTCCGTTTAGGACTGGGAAACAAACGCTAGCTCGCCTTGCAAGAAACACACTCTGCTTTTGAGAAAACAGCACTCTTCTACTCTCCTGTGTTTCCTATAGGGCCAGAACAGTGAGCTTGCTCAGAACCAAAGAACTGTGCTTCCTACACACACGGGGCATATCTAGTTCAACTCTGCTTAGGAAACTGACCAGAACAGTAGCTTCTCTTCAGTCCAATACACTGTACTTGCTGGGAACAGACGCGAGTGCTATTTGCACTGTGTATGGCAATGGGAGCGCAATAGTGACTCTTCTTAGCAGAAAACAACTCTTGCTCGTAGGACCAGAAACTGCATGGGATTCAACTCCGTTTAGGACTGGGAAACAAACGCTAGCTCGCCTTGCAAGAAACACACTCTGCTTTTGAGAAAACAGCACTCTTCTACTCTCCTGTGTTTCCTATAGGGCCAGAACAGTGAGCTTGCTCAGAACAAAAGAACTGTGCTTCCTACACACACGGGGCATATCTAGTTCAACTCTGCTTAGGAAACTGACCAGAACAGTAGCTTCTCTTCAGTCCAATACACTGTACTTGCTGGGAACAGACGCGAGTGCTATTTGCACTGTGTATGGCAATGGGAGCGCAATAGTGACTCTTCTTAGCAGAAAACAACTCTTGCTCGTAGGACCAGAAACTGCATGGGATTCAACTCCGTTTAGGACTGGGAAACAAACGCTAGCTCGCCTTGCAAGAAACACACTCTGCTTTTGAGAAAACAGCACTCTTCTACTCTCCTGTGTTTCCTATAGGGCCAGAACAGTGAGCTTGCTCAGAACAAAAGAACTGTGCTTCCTACACACACGGGGCATATCTAGTTCAACTCTGCTTAGGAAACTGACCAGAACAGTAGCTTCTCTTCAGTCCAATACACTGTACTTGCTGGGAACAGACGCGAGTGCTATTTGCACTGTGTATGGCAATGGGAGCGCAATAGTGACTCTTCTTAGCAGAAAACAACTCTTGCTCGTAGGACCAGAATCTGCATGGGATTCAACTCCGTTTAGGACTGGGAAACAAACGCTAGCTCGCCTTGCAAGAAACACACTCTGCTTTTGAGAAAACAGCACTCTTCTACTCTCCTGTGTTTCCTATAGGGACAGAACAGTGAGCTTGCTCAGAACAAAACAACTGTGCTTCCTACACACACGGGGCATATCTAGTTCAACTCTGCTTAGGAAACTGACCAGAACAGTAGCTTCTCTTCAGTCCAATACACTGTACTTGCTGGGAACAGACGCGAGTGCTATTTGCACTGTGTATGGCAATGGGAGCGCAATAGTGACTCTTCTTAGCAGAAAACAACTCTTGCTCGTAGGACCAGAAACTGCATGGGATTCAACTCCGTTTAGGACTGGGAAACAAACGCTAGCTCGCCTTGCAAGAAACACACTCTGCTTTTGAGAAAACAGCACTCTTCTACTCTCCTGTGTTTCCTATAGGGCCAGAACAGTGAGCTTGCTCAGAACAAAAGAACTGTGCTTCCTACACACACGGGGCATATCTAGTTCAACTCTGCTTAGGAAACTGACCAGAACAGTAGCTTCTCTTCAGTCCAATACACTGTACTTGCTGGGAACAGACGCAAGTGCTATTTGCACTGTGTATGGCAATGGGAGCGCAATAGTGACTCTTCTTAGCAGAAAACAACTCTTGCTCGTAGGACCAGAAACTGCATGGGATTCAACTCCGTTTAGGACTGGGAAACAAACGCTAGCTCGCCTTGCAAGAAACACACTCTGCTTTTGAGAAAACAGCACTCTTCTACTCTCCTGTGTTTCCTATAGGGCCAGAACAGTGAGCTTGCTCAGAACAAAAGAACTGTGCTTCCTACACACACGGGGCATATCTAGTTCAACTCTGCTTAGGAAACTGACCAGAACAGTAGCTTCTCTTCAGTCCAATACACTGTACTTGCTGGGAACAGACGCGAGTGCTATTTGCACTGTGTATGGCAATGGGAGCGCAATAGTGACTCTTCTTAGCAGAAAACAACTCTTGCTCGGAGGACCAGAAACTGCATGGGATTCAACTCCGTTTAGGACTGGGAAACAAACGCTATCTCGCCTTGCAAGAAACACACTCTGCTTTTGAGAAAACAGCACTCTTCTACTCTCCTGTGTTTCCTACAGGGCCAGAACAGTGAGCTTGCTCAGAACCAAAGAACTGTGCTTCCTACACACACGGGGCATATCTAGTTCAACTCTGCTTAGGAAACTGACCAGAACAGTAGCTTCTCTTCAGTCCAATACACTGTACTTGCTGGGAACAGACGCGAGTGCTATTTGCACTGTGTATGGCAATGGGAGCGCAATAGTGACTCTTCTTAGCAGAAAACAACTCTTGCTCGTAGGACCAGAAACTGCATGGGATTCAACTCCGTTTAGGACTGGGAAACAAAAGCTAGCTCGCCTTGCAAGAAACACACTCTGCTTTTGAGAAAACAGCACTCTTCTACTCTCCTGTGTTGCCTATAGGGCCAGAACAGTGAGCTTGCTCAGAACAAAAGAACTGTGCTTCCTACACACACGGGGCATATCTAGTTCAACTCTGCTTAGGAAACTGACCAGAACAGTAGCTTCTCTTCAGTCCAATACACTGTACTTGCTGGGAACAGATGCGAGTGCTATTTGCACTGTGTATGGCAATGGGAGCGCAAATAGTGACACTTCTTAGCAGAAAACAACTCTTGCTCGTAGGACCAGAATCTGCATGGGATTCAACTCCGTTTAGGACTGGGAAACAAACGCTAGCTCGCCTTGCAAGAAACACACTCTGCTTTTGAGAAAACAGCACTCTTCTACTCTCCTGTGTTTCCTATAGGGCCAGAACAGTGAGCTTGCTCAGAACAAAAAAACTGTGCTTCCTACACACACGGGGCATATCTAGTTCAACTCTGCTTAGGAAACTGACCAGAACAGTAGCTTCTCTTCAGTCCAATACACTGTACTTGCTGGGAACAGACGCGAGTGCTATTTGCACTGTGTATGGCAATGGGAGCGCAATAGTGACTCTTCTTAGCAGAAAACAACTCTTGCTCGTAGGACCACAAACTGCATGGGATTCAACTCCGTTTAGGACTGGGAAACAAACGCTAGCTCGCCTTGCAAGAAACACACTCTGCTTTTGAGAAAACAGCACTCTTCTACTCTCCTGTGTTTCCTATAGGGCCAGAACAGTGAGCTTGCTCAGAACCAAAGAACTGTGCTTCCTACACACACGGGGCATATCTAGTTCAACTCTGCTTAGGAAACTGACCAGAACAGTAGCTTCTCTTCAGTCCAATACACTGTACTTGCTGGGAACAGACGCGAGTGCTATTTGCACTGTGTATGGCAATGGGAGCGCAATAGTGACTCTTCTTAGCAGAAAACAACTCTTGCTCGTAGGACCAGAAACTGCATGGGATTCAACTCCGTTTAGGACTGGGAAACAAACGCTAGCTCGCCTTGCAAGAAACACACTCTGCTTTTGAGAAAACAGCACTCTTCTACTCTCCTGTGTTTCCTATAGGGCCAGAACAGTGAGCTTGCTCAGAACCAAAGAACTGTGCTTCCTACACACACGGGGCATATCTAGTTCAACTCTGCTTAGGAAACTGACAAGAACAGTAGCTTCTCTTCAGTCCAATACACTGTACTTGCTGGGAACAGACGCGAGTGCTATTTGCACTGTGTATGGCAATGGGAGCGCAATAGTGACTCTTCTTAGCAGAAAACAACTCTTGCTCGTAGGACCAGAAACTGCATGGGATTCAACTCCGTTTTGGACTGGGAAACAAACGCTAGCTCGCCTTGCAAGAAACACACTCTGCTTTTGAGAAAACAGCACTCTTCTACTCTCCTGTGTTTCCTATAGGGACAGAACAGTGAGCTTGCTCAGAACAAAACAACTGTGCTTCCTACACACACGGGGCATATCTAGTTCAACTCTGCTTAGGAAACTGACCAGAACAGTAGCTTCTCTTCAGTCCAATACACTGTACTTGCTGGGAACAGACGCGAGTGCTATTTGCACTGTGCATGGCAATGGGAGCGCAATAGTGACTCTTCTTAGCAGAAAACAACTCTTGGTCGTAGGACCAGAATCTGCATGGGATTCAACTCCGTTTAGGACTGGGAAACAAACGCTAGCTCGCCTTGCAAGAAACACACTCTGCTTTTGAGAAAACAGCACTCTTCTACTCTCCTGTGTTTCCTATAGGGACAGAACAGTGAGCTTGCTCAGAACAAAACAACTGTGCTTCCTACACACACGGGGCATATCTAGTTCAACTCTGCTTAGGAAACTGACCAGAACAGTAGCTTCTCTTCAGTCCAATACACTGTACTTGCTGGGAACAGACGCGAGTGCTATTTGCACTGTGTATGGCAATGGGAGCGCAATAGTGACTCTTCTAAGCAGAAAACAACTCTTGCTCGTAGGACCAGAAACTGCATGGGATTCAACTCCGTTTAGGACTGGGAAACAAACGCTAGCTCGCCTTGCAAGAAACACACTCTGCTTTTGAGAAAACAGCACTCTTCTACTCTCCTGTGTTTCCTAAAGGGCCAGAACAGTGAGCTTGCTCAGAACCAAAGAACTGTGCTTCCTACACACACGGGACATATCTAGTTCAACTCTGCTTAGGAAACTGACCAGAACAGTAGGTTCTCTTCAGTCCAATACACTGTACTTGCTGGGAACAGACGCGAGTGCTATTTGCACTGTGTATGGCAATGGGAGCGCAATAGTGACTCTTCTTAGCAGAAAACAACTCTTGCTCGTAGGACCAGAAACTGCATGGGATTCAACTCCGTTTAGGACTGGGAAACAAACGCTAGCTCGCCTTGCAAGAAACACACTCTGCTTTTGAGAAAACAGCACTCTTCTACTCTCCTGTGTTTCCTATAGGGCCAGAACAGTGAGCTTGCTCAGAACAAAAGAACTGTGCTTCCTACACACACGGGGCATATCTAGTTCAACTCTGCTTAGGAAACTGACCAGAACAGTAGCTTCTCTTCAGTCCAATACACTGTACTTGCTGGGAACAGACGCGAGTGCTATTTGCACTGTGTATGGCAATGGGAGCGCAATAGTGACTCTTCTTAGCAGAAAACAACTCTTGCTCGTAGGACCAGAAACTGCATGGGATTCAACTCCGTTTTGGACTGGGAAACAAACGCTAGCTCGCCTTGCAAGAAACACACTCTGCTTTTGAGAAAACAGCACTCTTCTACTCTCCTGTGTTTCCTATAGGGCCAGAACAGTGAGCTTGCTCAGAACAAAAGAACTGTGCTTCCTACACACACGGGGCATATCTAGTTCAACTCTGCTTAGGAAAGTGACCAGAACAGTAGCTTCTCTTCAGTCCAATACACTGTACTTGCTGGGAACAGACGCGAGTGCTATTTGCACTGTGTATGGCAATGGGAGCGCAATAGTGACTCTTCTTAGCAGAAAACAACTCTTGCTCGTAGGACCAGAATCTGCATGGGATTCAACTCCGTTTAGGACTGGGAAACAAACGCTAGCTCGCCTTGCAAGAAACACACTCTGCTTTTGAGAAAACAGCACTCTTCTACTCTCGTGTGTTTCCTATAGGGCCAGAACAGTGAGCTTGCTCAGAACAAAAGAACTGTGCTTCCTACACACACGGGGCATATCTAGTTCAACTCTGCTTAGGAAACTGACAAGAACAGTAGCTTCTCTTCAGTCCAATACACTGTACTTGCTGGGAACAGACGCGAGTGCTATTTGCACTGTGTATGGCAATGGGAGCGCAATAGTGACTCTTCTAAGCAGAAAACAACTCTTGCTCGTAGGACCAGAAACTGCATGGGATTCAACTCCGTTTTGGACTGGGAAACAAACGCTAGCTCGCCTTGCAAGAAACACACTCTGCTTTTGAGAAAACAGCACTCTTCTACTCTCCTGTGTTTCCTATAGGGCCAGAACAGTGAGCTTGCTCAGAACAAAAGAACTGTGCTTCCTACACACACGGGGCATATCTAGTTCAACTCTGCTTAGGAAACTGACCAGAACAGTAGCTTCTCTTCAGTCCAATACACTGTACTTGCTGGGAACAGACGCGAGTGCTATTTGCACTGTGTATGGCAATGGGAGCGCAATAGTGACTCTTCTAAGCAGAAAACAACTCTTGCTCGTAGGACCAGAAACTGCATGGGATTCAACTCCGTTTAGGACTGGGAAACAAACGCTAGCTCGCCTTGCAAGAAACACACTCTGCTTTTGAGAAAACAGCACTCTTCTACTCTCCTGTGTTTCCTATAGGGCCAGAACAGTGAGCTTGCTCAGAACAAAAGAACTGTGCTTCCTACACACACGGGGCATATCTAGTTCAACTCTGCTTAGGAAACTGACCAGAACAGTAGCTTCTCTTCAGTCCAATACACTGTACTTGCTGGGAACAGACGCGAGTGCTATTTGCACTGTGTATGGCAATGGGAGCGCAATAGTGACTCTTCTTAGCAGAAAACAACTCTTGCTCGTAGGACCAGAAACTGCATGGGATTCAACTCCGTTTAGGACTGGGAAACAAACGCTAGCTCGCCTTGCAAGAAACACACTCTGCTTTTGAGAAAACAGCACTCTTCTACTCTCCTGTGTTTCCTATAGGGCCAGAACAGTGAGCTTGCTCAGAACCAAAGACTGTGCTTCCTACACACACGGGGCATATCTAGTTCAACTCTGCTTAGGAAACTGACCAGAACAGTAGCTTCTCTTCAGTCCAATACACTGTACTTGCTGGGAACAGACGCGAGTGCTATTTGCACTGTGTATGGCAATGGGAGCGCAATAGTGACTCTTCTTAGCAGAAAACAACTCTTGCTCGTAGGACCACAAACTGCATGGGATTCAACTCCGTTTAGGACTGGGAAACAAACGCTAGCTCGCCTTGCAAGAAACACACTCTGCTTTTGAGAAAACAGCACTCTTCTACTCTCCTGTGTTTCCTAAAGGGCCAGAACAGTGAGCTTGCTCAGAACCAAAGAACTGTGCTTCCTACACACACGGGACATATCTAGTTCAACTCTGCTTAGGAAACTGACCAGAACAGTAGCTTCTCTTCAGTCCAATACACTGTACTTGCTGGGAACAGACGCGAGTGCTATTTGCACTGTGTATGGCAATGGGAGCGCAATAGTGACTCTTCTTAGCAGAAAACAACTCTTGCTCGTAGGACCAGAAACTGCATGGGATTCAACTCCGTTTAGGACTGGGAAACAAACGCTAGCTCGCCTTGCAAGAAACACACTCTGCTTTTGAGAAAACAGCACTCTTCTACTCTCCTGTGTTTCCTATAGGGCCAGAACAGTGAGCTTGCTCAGAACAAAAGAACTGTGCTTCCTACACACACGGGGCATATCTAGTTCAACTCTGCTTAGGAAACTGACCAGAACAGTAGCTTCTCTTCAGTCCAATACACTGTACTTGCTGGGAACAGACGCGAGTGCTATTTGCACTGTGTATGGCAATGGGAGCGCAATAGTGACTCTTCTTAGCAGAAAACAACTCTTGCTCGTAGGACCAGAATCTGCATGGGATTCAACTCCGTTTAGGACTGGGAAACAAACGCTAGCTCGCCTTGCAAGAAACACACTCTGCTTTTGAGAAAACAGCACTCTTCTACTCTCCTGTGTTTCCTATAGGGACAGAACAGTGAGCTTGCTCAGAACAAAACAACTGTGCTTCCTACACACACGGGGCATATCTAGTTCAACTCTGCTTAGGAAACTGACCAGAACAGTAGCTTCTCTTCAGTCCAATACACTGTACTTGCTGGGAACAGACGCGAGTGCTATTTGCACTGTGTATGGCAATGGGAGCGCAATAGTGACTCTTCTTAGCAGAAAACAACTCTTGCTCGTAGGACCAGAAACTGCATGGGATTCAACTCCGTTTAGGACTGGGAAACAAACGCTAGCTCGCCTTGCAAGAAACACACTCTGCTTTTGAGAAAACAGCACTCTTCTACTCTCCTGTGTTTCCTATAGGGCCAGAACAGTGAGCTTGCTCAGAACAAAAGAACTGTGCTTCCTACACACACGGGGCATATCTAGTTCAACTCTGCTTAGGAAACTGACCAGAACAGTAGCTTCTCTTCAGTCCAATACACTGTACTTGCTGGGAACAGACGCGAGTGCTATTTGCACTGTGTATGGCAATGGGAGCGCAATAGTGACTCTTCTTAGCAGAAAACAACTCTTGCTCGTAGGACCAGAAACTGCATGGGATTCAACTCCGTTTAGGACTGGGAAACAAACGCTAGCTCGCCTTGCAAGAAACACACTCTGCTTTTGAGAAAACAGCACTCTTCTACTCTCCTGTGTTTCCTATAGGGCCAGAACAGTGAGCTTGCTCAGAACAAAAGAACTGTGCTTCCTACACACACGGGGCATATCTAGTTCAACTCTGCTTAGGAAACTGACCAGAACAGTAGCTTCTCTTCAGTCCAATACACTGTACTTGCTGGGAACAGACGCGAGTGCTATTTGCACTGTGTATGGCAATGGGAGCGCAATAGTGACTCTTCTTAGCAGAAAACAACTCTTGCTCGTAGGACCAGAAACTGCATGGGATTCAACTCCGTTTAGGACTGGGAAACAAACGCTATCTCGCCTTGCAAGAAACACACTCTGCTTTTGAGAAAACAGCACTCTTCTACTCTCCTGTGTTTCCTACAGGGCCAGAACAGTGAGCTTGCTCAGAACCAAAGAACTGTGCTTCCTACACACACGGGGCATATCTAGTTCAACTCTGCTTAGGAAACTGACCAGAACAGTAGCTTCTCTTCAGTCCAATACACTGTACTTGCTGGGAACAGACGCGAGTGCTATTTGCACTGTGTATGGCAATGGGAGCTCAATAGTGACTCTTCTTAGCAGAAAACAACTCTTGCTCGTAGGACCAGAAACTGCATGGGATTCAACTCCGTTTAGGACTGGGAAACAAAAGCTAGCTCGCCTTGCAAGAAACACACTCTGCTTTTGAGAAAACAGCACTCTTCTACTCTCCTGTGTTGCCTATAGGGCCAGAACAGTGAGCTTGCTCAGAACAAAAGAACTGTGCTTCCTACACACACGGGGCATATCTAGTTCAACTCTGCTTAGGAAACTGACCAGAACAGTAGCTTCTCTTCAGTCCAATACACTGTACTTGCTGGGAACAGATGCGAGTGCTATTTGCACTGTGTATGGCAATGGGAGCGCAAATAGTGACACTTCTTAGCAGAAAACAACTCTTGCTCGTAGGACCAGAATCTGCATGGGATTCAACTTCGTTTAGGACTGGGAAACAAACGCTAGCTCGCCTTGCAAGAAACACACTCTGCTTTTGAGAAAACAGCACTCTTCTACTCTCCTGTGTTTCCTATAGGGCCAGAACAGTGAGCTTGCTCAGAACAAAAAAACTGTGCTTCCTACACACACGGGGCATATCTAGTTCAACTCTGCTTAGGAAACTGACCAGAACAGTAGCTTCTCTTCAGTCCAATACACTGTACTTGCTGGGAACAGACGCGAGTGCTATTTGCACTGTGTATGGCAATGGGAGCGCAATAGTGACTCTTCTAAGCAGAAAACAACTCTTGCTCGTAGGACCAGAAACTGCATGGGATTCAACTCCGTTTAGGACTGGGAAACAAACGCTAGATCGCCTTGCAAGAAACACACTCTGCTTTTGAGAAAACAGCACTCTTCTACTCTCCTGTGTTTCCTATAGGGACAGAACAGTGAGCTTGCTCAGAACAAAAGAACTGTGCTTCCTACACACACGGGGCATATCTAGTTCAACTCTGCTTAGGAAACTGACCAGAACAGTAGCTTCTCTTCAGTCCAATACACTGTACTTGCTGGGAACAGACGCGAGTGCTATTTGCACTGTGCATGGCAATGGGAGCGCAATAGTGACTCTTCTTAGCAGAAAACAACTCTTGGTCGTAGGACCAGAATCTGCATGGGATTCAACTCCGTTTAGGACTGGGAAACAAACGCTAGCTCGCCTTGCAAGAAACACACTCTGCTTTTGAGAAAACAGCACTCTTCTACTCTCCTGTGTTTCCTATAGGGACAGAACAGTGAGCTTGCTCAGAACAAAACAACTGTGCTTCCTACACACACGGGGCATATCTAGTTCAACTCTGCTTAGGAAACTGACCAGAACAGTAGCTTCTCTTCAGTCCAATACACTGTACTTGCTGGGAACAGACGCGAGTGCTATTTGCACTGTGTATGGCAATGGGAGCGCAATAGTGACTCTTCTAAGCAGAAAACAACTCTTGCTCGTAGGACCAGAAACTGCATGGGATTCAACTCCGTTTAGGACTGGGAAACAAACGCTAGCTCGCCTTGCAAGAAACACACTCTGCTTTTGAGAAAACAGCACTCTTCTACTCTCCTGTGTTTCCTATAGGGCCAGAACAGTGAGCTTGCTCAGAACAAAAGAACTGTGCTTCCTACACACACGGGGCATATCTAGTTCAACTCTGCTTAGGAAACTGACCAGAACAGTAGCTTCTCTTCAGTCCAATACACTGTACTTGCTGGGAACAGACGCGAGTGCTATTTGCACTGTGTATGGCAATGGGAGCGCAATAGTGACTCTTCTTAGCAGAAAACAACTCTTGCTCGTAGGACCAGAAACTGCATGGGATTCAACTCCGTTTAGGACTGGGAAACAAACGCTATCTCGCCTTGCAAGAAACACACTCTGCTTTTGAGAAAACAGCACTCTTCTACTCTTCTGTGTTTCCTATAGGGCCAGAACAGTGAGCTTGCTCAGAACCAAAGAACTGTGCTTCCTACACACACGGGGCATATCTAGTTCAACTCTGCTTAGGAAACTGACCAGAACAGTAGCTTCTCTTCAGTCCAATACACTGTACTTGCTGGGAACAGACGCGAGTGCTATTTGCACTGTGTATGGCAATGGGAGCGCAATAGTGACTCTTCTTAGCAGAAAACAACTCTTGCTCGTAGGACCACAAACTGCATGGGATTCAACTCCGTTTAGGACTGGGAAACAAACGCTAGCTCGCCTTGCAAGAAACACACTCTGCTTTTGAGAAAACAGCACTCTTCTACTCTCCTGTGTTTCCTAAAGGGCCAGAACAGTGAGCTTGCTCAGAACCAAAGAACTGTGCTTCCTACACACACGGGACATATCTAGTTCAACTCTGCTTAGGAAACTGACCAGAACAGTAGCTTCTCTTCAGTCCAATACACTGTACTTGCTGGGAACAGACGCGAGTGCTATTTGCACTGTGTATGGCAATGGGAGCGCAATAGTGACTCTTCTTAGCAGAAAACAACTCTTGCTCGTAGGACCAGAAACTGCATGGGATTCAACTCCGTTTAGGACTGGGAAACAAACGCTAGCTCGCCTTGCAAGAAACACACTCTGCTTTTGAGAAAACAGCACTCTTCTACTCTCCTGTGTTTCCTATAGGGCCAGAACAGTGAGCTTGCTCAGAACAAAAGAACTGTGCTTCCTACACACACGGGGCATATCTAGTTCAACTCTGCTTAGGAAACTGACCAGAACAGTAGCTTCTCTTCAGTCCAATACACTGTACTTGCTGGGAACAGACGCGAGTGCTATTTGCACTGTGTATGGCAATGGGAGCGCAATAGTGACTCTTCTTAGCAGAAAACAACTCTTGCTCGTAGGACCAGAAACTGCATGGGATTCAACTCCGTTTTGGACTGGGAAACAAACGCTAGCTCGCCTTGCAAGAAACACACTCTGCTTTTGAGAAAACAGCACTCTTCTACTCTCCTGTGTTTCCTATAGGGCCAGAACAGTGAGCTTGCTCAGAACAAAAGAACTGTGCTTCCTACACACACGGGGCATATCTAGTTCAACTCTGCTTAGGAAAGTGACCAGAACAGTAGCTTCTCTTCAGTCCAATACACTGTACTTGCTGGGAACAGACGCGAGTGCTATTTGCACTGTGTATGGCAATGGGAGCGCAATAGTGACTCTTCTCAGCAGAAAACAACTCTTGCTCGTAGGACCAGAATCTGCATGGGATTCAACTCCGTTTAGGACTGGGAAACAAACGCTAGCTCGCCTTGCAAGAAACACACTCTGCTTTTGAGAAAACAGCACTCTTCTACTCTCGTGTGTTTCCTATAGGGCCAGAACAGTGAGCTTGCTCAGAACAAAAGAACTGTGCTTCCTACACACACGGGGCATATCTAGTTCAACTCTGCTTAGGAAACTGACAAGAACAGTAGCTTCTCTTCAGTCCAATACACTGTACTTGCTGGGAACAGACGCGAGTGCTATTTGCACTGTGTATGGCAATGGGAGCGCAATAGTGACTCTTCTAAGCAGAAAACAACTCTTGCTCGTAGGACCAGAAACTGCATGGGATTCAACTCCGTTTTGGACTGGGAAACAAACGCTAGCTCGCCTTGCAAGAAACACACTCTGCTTTTGAGAAAACAGCACTCTTCTACTCTCCTGTGTTTCCTATAGGGCCAGAACAGTGAGCTTGCTCAGAACAAAAGAACTGTGCTTCCTACACACACGGGGCATATCTAGTTCAACTCTGCTTAGGAAACTGACCAGAACAGTAGCTTCTCTTCAGTCCAATACACTGTACTTGCTGGGAACAGACGCGAGTGCTATTTGCACTGTGTATGGCAATGGGAGCACAATAGTGACTCTTCTAAGCAGAAAACAACTCTTGCTCGTAGGACCAGAAACTGCATGGGATTCAACTCCGTTTAGGACTGGGAAACAAACGCTAGCTCGCCTTGCAAGAAACACACTCTGCTTTTGAGAAAACAGCACTCTTCTACTCTCCTGTGTTTCCTATAGGGCCAGAACAGTGAGCTTGCTCAGAACAAAAGAACTGTGCTTCCTACACACACGGGGCATATCTAGTTCAACTCTGCTTAGGAAACTGACCAGAACAGTAGCTTCTCTTCAGTCCAATACACTGTACTTGCTGGGAACAGACGCGAGTGCTATTTGCACTGTGTATGGCAATGGGAGCGCAATAGTGACTCTTCTTAGCAGAAAACAACTCTTGCTCGTAGGACCAGAAACTGCATGGGATTCAACTCCGTTTTGGACTGGGAAACAAACGCTAGCTCGCCTTGCAAGAAACACACTCTGCTTTTGAGAAAACAGCACTCTTCTACTCTCCTGTGTTTCCTATAGGGCCAGAACAGTGAGCTTGCTCAGAACAAAAGAACTGTGCTTCCTACACACACGGGGCATATCTAGTTCAACTCTGCTTAGGAAAGTGACCAGAACAGTAGCTTCTCTTCAGTCCAATACACTGTACTTGCTGGGAACAGACGCGAGTGCTATTTGCACTGTGTATGGCAATGGGAGCGCAATAGTGACTCTTCTCAGCAGAAAACAACTCTTGCTCGTAGGACCAGAATCTGCATGGGATTCAACTCCGTTTAGGACTGGGAAACAAACGCTAGCTCGCCTTGCAAGAAACACACTCTGCTTTTGAGAAAACAGCACTCTTCTACTCTCGTGTGTTTCCTATAGGGCCAGAACAGTGAGCTTGCTCAGAACAAAAGAACTGTGCTTCCTACACACACGGGGCATATCTAGTTCAACTCTGCTTAGGAAACTGACAAGAACAGTAGCTTCTCTTCAGTCCAATACACTGTACTTGCTGGGAACAGACGCGAGTGCTATTTGCACTGTGTATGGCAATGGGAGCGCAATAGTGACTCTTCTAAGCAGAAAACAACTCTTGCTCGTAGGACCAGAAACTGCATGGGATTCAACTCCGTTTTGGACTGGGAAACAAACGCTAGCTCGCCTTGCAAGAAACACACTCTGCTTTTGAGAAAACAGCACTCTTCTACTCTCCTGTGTTTCCTATAGGGCCAGAACAGTGAGCTTGCTCAGAACAAAAGAACTGTGCTTCCTACACACACGGGGCATATCTAGTTCAACTCTGCTTAGGAAACTGACCAGAACAGTAGCTTCTCTTCAGTCCAATACACTGTACTTGCTGGGAACAGACGCGAGTGCTATTTGCACTGTGTATGGCAATGGGAGCACAATAGTGACTCTTCTAAGCAGAAAACAACTCTTGCTCGTAGGACCAGAAACTGCATGGGATTCAACTCCGTTTAGGACTGGGAAACAAACGCTAGCTCGCCTTGCAAGAAACACACTCTGCTTTTGAGAAAACAGCACTCTTCTACTCTCCTGTGTTTCCTATAGGGCCAGAACAGTGAGCTTGCTCAGAACAAAAGAACTGTGCTTCCTACACACACGGGGCATATCTAGTTCAACTCTGCTTAGGAAACTGACCAGAACAGTAGCTTCTCTTCAGTCCAATACACTGTACTTGCTGGGAACAGACGCGAGTGCTATTTGCACTGTGTATGGCAATGGGAGCGCAATAGTGACTCTTCTTAGCAGAAAACAACTCTTGCTCGTAGGACCACAAACTGCATGGGATTCAAATCCGTTTAGGACTGGGAAACAAACGCTAGCTCGCCTTGCAAGAAACACACTCTGCTTTTGAGAAAACAGCACTCTTCTACTCTCCTGTGTTTCCTAAAGGGCCAGAACAGTGAGCTTGCTCAGAACCAAAGAACTGTGCTTCCTACACACACGGGACATATCTAGTTCAACTCTGCTTAGGAAACTGACCAGAACAGTAGCTTCTCTTCAGTCCAATACACTGTACTTGCTGGGAACAGACGCGAGTGCTATTTGCACTGTGTATGGCAATGGGAGCGCAATAGTGACTCTTCTTAGCAGAAAACAACTCTTGCTCGTAGGACCAGAAACTGCATGGGATTCAACTCCGTTTAGGACTGGGAAACAAACGCTAGCTCGCCTTGCAAGAAACACACTCTGCTTTTGAGAAAACAGCACTCTTCTACTCTCCTGTGTTTCCTATAGGGCCAGAACAGTGAGCTTGCTCAGAACAAAAGAACTGTGCTTCCTACACACACGGGGCATATCTAGTTCAACTCTGCTTAGGAAACTGACCAGAACAGTAGCTTCTCTTCAGTCCAATACACTGTACTTGC
Source organism: Peromyscus eremicus (assembly GCF_949786415.1). Classification (NCBI taxonomy): domain Eukaryota; kingdom Metazoa; phylum Chordata; class Mammalia; order Rodentia; family Cricetidae; genus Peromyscus; species Peromyscus eremicus. The sequence goes on along the minus strand of NW_026735590.1, from coordinate 14,240 downwards.
TGGGAACAGACGCGAGTGCTATTTGCACTGTGTATGGCAATGGGAGCGCAATAGTGACTCTTCTTAGCAGAAAACAACTCTTGCTCGTAGGACCAGAAACTGCATGGGATTCAACTCCGTTTTGGACTGGGAAACAAACGCTAGCTCGCCTTGCAAGAAACACACTCTGCTTTTGAGAAAACAGCACTCTTCTACTCTCCTGTGTTTCCTATAGGGCCAGAACAGTGAGCTTGCTCAGAACAAAAGAACTGTGCTTCCTACACACACGGGGCATATCTAGTTCAACTCTGCTTAGGAAAGTGACCAGAACAGTAGCTTCTCTTCAGTCCAATACACTGTACTTGCTGGGAACAGACGCGAGTGCTATTTGCACTGTGTATGGCAATGGGAGCGCAATAGTGACTCTTCTTAGCAGAAAACAACTCTTGCTCGTAGGACCAGAATCTGCATGGGATTCAACTCCGTTTAGGACTGGGAAACAAACGCTAGCTCGCCTTGCAAGAAACACACTCTGCTTTTGAGAAAACAGCACTCTTCTACTCTCGTGTGTTTCCTATAGGGCCAGAACAGTGAGCTTGCTCAGAACAAAAGAACTGTGCTTCCTACACACACGGGGCATATCTAGTTCAACTCTGCTTAGGAAACTGACAAGAACAGTAGCTTCTCTTCAGTCCAATACACTGTACTTGCTGGGAACAGACGCGAGTGCTATTTGCACTGTGTATGGCAATGGGAGCGCAATAGTGACTCTTCTAAGCAGAAAACAACTCTTGCTCGTAGGACCAGAAACTGCATGGGATTCAACTCCGTTTTGGACTGGGAAACAAACGCTAGCTCGCCTTGCAAGAAACACACTCTGCTTTTGAGAAAACAGCACTCTTCTACTCTCCTGTGTTTCCTATAGGGCCAGAACAGTGAGCTTGCTCAGAACAAAAGAACTGTGCTTCCTACACACACGGGGCATATCTAGTTCAACTCTGCTTAGGAAACTGACCAGAACAGTAGCTTCTCTTCAGTCCAATACACTGTACTTGCTGGGAACAGACGCGAGTGTTATTTGCACTGTGTATGGCAATGGGAGCGCAATAGTGACTCTTCTTAGCAGAAAACAACTCTTGCTCGTAGGACCAGAAACTGCATGGGATTCAACTCCGTTTAGGACTGGGAAACAAACGCTAGCTCGCCTTGCAAGAAACACACTCTGCTTTTGAGAAAACAGCACTCTTCTACTCTCCTGTGTTTCCTATAGGGCCAGAACAGTGAGCTTGCTCAGAACAAAGAAACTGTGCTTCCTACACACGGGGCATATCTAGTTCAACTCTGCTTAGGAAACTGACCAGAACAGTAGCTTCTTTTCAGTCCAATACACTGTACTTGCTGGGAACAGACGCGAGTGCTATTTGCACTGTGTATGGCAATGGGAGCGCAATAGTGACTCTTCTTAGCAGAAAACAACTCTTGCTCGTAGGACCAGAAACTGCATGGGATTCAACTCCGTTTAGGACTGGGAAACAAACGCTAGCTCGCCTTGCAAGAAACACACTCTGCTTTTGAGAAAACAGCACTCTTCTACTCTCCTGTGTTTCCTATAGGGCCAGAACAGTGAGCTTGCTCAGAACAAAAGAACTGTGCTTCCTACACACACGGGGCATATCTAGTTCAACTCTGCTTAGGAAACTGACCAGAACAGTAGCTTCTCTTCAGTCCAATACACTGTACTTGCTGGGAACAGACGCGAGTGCTATTTGCACTGTGTATGGCAATGGGAGCGCAATAGTGACTCTTCTTAGCAGAAAACAACTCTTGCTCGTAGGACCAGAAACTGCATGGGATTCAACTCCGTTTAGGACTGGGAAACAAACGCTATCTCGCCTTGCAAGAAACACACTCTGCTTTTGAGAAAACAGCACTCTTCTTCTCTCCTGTGTTTCCTACAGGGCCAGAACAGTGAGCTTGCTCAGAACCAAAGAACTGTGCTTCCTACACACACGGGGCATATCTAGTTCAACTCTGCTTAGGAAACTGACCAGAACAGTAGCTTCTCTTCAGTCCAATACACTGTACTTGCTGGGAACAGACGCGAGTGCTATTTGCACTGTGTATGGCAATGGGAGCGCAATAGTGACTCTTCTTAGCAGAAAACAACTCTTGCTCGTAGGACCACAAACTGCATGGGATTCAACTCCGTTTAGGACTGGGAAACAAACGCTAGCTCGCCTTGCAAGAAACACACTCTGCTTTTGAGAAAACAGCACTCTTCTACTCTCCTGTGTTTCCTGTAGGGCCAGAACAGTGAGCTTGCTCAGAACAAAGAAACTGTGCTTCCTACACACACGGGGCATATCTAGTTCAACTCTGCTTAGGAAACTGACCAGAACAGTAGCTTCTTTTCAGTCCAATACACTGTACTTGCTGGGAACAGACGCGAGTGCTATTTGCACTGTGTATGGCAATGGGAGCGCAATAGTGACTCTTCTTAGCAGAAAACAACTCTTGCTCGTAGGACCACAAACTGCATGGGATTCAACTCCGTTTAGGACTGGGAAACAAACGCTAGCTCGCCTTGCAAGAAACACACTCTGCTTTTGAGAAAACAGGACTCTTCTACTCTCCTGTGTTTCCTATAGGGCCAGAACAGTGAGCTTGCTCAGAACAAAAGAACTGTGCTTCCTACACACACGGGGCATATCTAGTTCAACTCTGCTTAGGAAACTGACCAGAACAGTAGCTTCTCTTCAGTCCAATACACTGTACTTGCTGGGAACAGACGCGAGTGCTATTTGCACTGTGTATGGCAATGGGAGCGCAATAGTGACTCTTCTTAGCAGAAAACAACTCTTGCTCGTAGGACCAGAAACTGCATGGGATTCAACTCCGTTTAGGACTGGGAAACAAACGCTAGCTCGCCTTGCAAGAAACACACTCTGCTTTTGAGAAAACAGCACTCTTCTACTCTCCTGTGTTTCCTATAGGGCCAGAACAGTGAGCTTGCTCAGAACCAAAGAACTGTGCTTCCTACACACACGGGGCATATCTAGTTCAACTCTGCTTAGGAAACTGACCAGAACAGTAGCTTCTCTTCAGTCCAATACACTGTACTTGCTGGGAACAGACGCGAGTGCTATTTGCACTGTGTATGGCAATGGGAGCGCAATAGTGACTCTTCTTAGCAGAAAACAACTCTTGCTCGTAGGACCAGAAACTGCATGGGATTCAACTCCGTTTAGGACTGGGAAACAAACGCTAGCTCGCCTTGCAAGAAACACACTCTGCTTTTGAGAAAACAGCACTCTTCTACTCTCGTGTGTTTCCTATAGGGCCAGAACAGTGAGCTTGCTCAGAACAAAACAACTGTGCTTCCTACACACACGGGGCATATCTAGTTCAACTCTGCTTAGGAAACTGACCAGAACAGTAGCTTCTCTTCAGTCCAATACACTGTACTTGCTGGGAACAGACGCGAGTGCTATTTGCACTGTGTATGGCAATGGGAGCGCAATAGTGACTCTTCTTAGCAGAAAACAACTCTTGCTCGTAGGACCAGAAACTGCATGGGATTCAACTCCGTTTAGGACTGGGAAACAAACGCTAGCTCGCCTTGCAAGAAACACACTCTGCTTTTGAGAAAACAGCACTCTTCTACTCTCCTGTGTTTCCTATAGGGCCAGAACAGTGAGCTTGCTCAGAACAAAAGAACTGTGCTTCCTACACACACGGGGCATATCTAGTTCAACTCTGCTTAGGAAACTGACAAGAACAGTAGCTTCTCTTCAGTCCAATACACTGTACTTGCTGGGAACAGACGCGAGTGCTATTTGCACTGTGTATGGCAATGGGAGCGCAATAGTTACACTTCTTAGCAGAAAACAACTCTTGCTCGTAGGACCAGAATCTGCATGGGATTCAACTCCGTTTAGGACTGGGAAACAAACACTAGCTCGCCTTGCAAAAAACACACTCTGCTTTTGAGAAAACAGCACTCTTCTACTCTCCTGTGTTTCCTATAGGGCCAGAACAGTGAGCTTGCTCAGAACCAAAGAACTGTGCTTCCTACACACACGGGGCATATCTAGTTCAACTCTGCTTAGGAAACTGACCAGAACAGTAGCTTCTCTTCAGTCCAATACACTGTACTTGCTGGGAACAGACGCGAGTGCTATTTGCACTGTGTATGGCAATGGGAGCGCAATAGTGACTCTTCTTAGCAGAAAACAACTCTTGCTCGTAGGACCAGAAACTGCATGGGATTCAACTCCGTTTAGGACTGGGAAACAAACGCTAGCTCGCCTTGCAAGAAACACACTCTGCTTTTGAGAAAACAGCACTCTTCTACTCTCCTGTGTTTCCTATAGGGCCAGAACAGTGAGCTTGCTCAGAACCAAAGAACTGTGCTTCCTACACACACGGGGCATATCTAGTTCAACTCTGCTTAGGAAACTGACCAGAACAGTAGCTTCTCTTCAGTCCAATACACTGTACTTGCTGGGAACAGACGCGAGTGCTATTTGCACTGTGTATGGCAATGGGAGCGCAATAGTGACTCTTCTTAGCAGAAAACAACTCTTGCTCGTAGGACCACAAACTGCATGGGATTCAACTCCGTTTAGGACTGGGAAACAAACGCTAGCTCGCCTTGCAAGAAACACACTCTGCTTTTGAGAAAACAGCACTCTTCTACTCTCCTGTGTTTCCTATAGGGCCAGAACAGTGAGCTTGCTCAGAACAAAAGAACTGTGCTTCCTACACACACGGGGCATATCTAGTTCAACTCTGCTTAGGAAACTGACCAGAACAGTAGCTTCTCTTCAGTCCAATACACTGTACTTGCTGGGAACAGACGCGAGTGATATTTGCACTGTGTATGGCAATGGGAGCGCAATAGTGACTCTTCTTAGCAGAAAACAACTCTTGCTCGTAGGACCAGAAACTGCATGGGATTCAACTCCGTTTCGGACTGGGAAACAAACACTAGCTCGCCTTGCAAGAAACACACTCTGCTTTTGAGAAAACAGCACTCTTCTACTCTCCTGTGTTTCCTATAGGGCCAGAACAGTGAGCTTGCTCAGAACCAAAGAACTGTGCTTCCTACACACACGGGGCATATCTAGTTCAACTCTGCTTAGGAAACTGACCAGAACAGTAGCTTCTCTTCAGTCCAATACACTGTACTTGCTGGGAACAGACGCGAGTGCTATTTGCACTGTGTATGGCAATGGGAGCGCAATAGTGACTCTTCTTAGCAGAAAACAACTCTTGCTCGTAGGACCACAAACTGCATGGGATTCAACTCCGTTTAGGACTGGGAAACAAACGCTAGCTCGCCTTGCAAGAAACACACTCTGCTTTTGAGAAAACAGCACTCTTCTACTCTCCTGTGTTTCCTATAGGGCCAGAACAGTGAGCTTGCTCAGAACAAAAGAACTGTGCTTCCTACACACACGGGGCATATCTAGTTCAACTCTGCTTAGGAAACTGACCAGAACAGTAGCTTCTCTTCAGTCCAATACACTGTACTTGCTGGGAACAGACGCGAGTGCTATTTGCACTGTGTATGGCAATGGGAGCGCAATAGTGACTCTTCTTAGCAGAAAACAACTCTTGCTCGTAGGACCACAAACTGCATGGGATTCAACTCCGTTTAGGACTGGGAAACAAACGCTAGCTCGCCTTGCAAGAAACACACTCTGCTTTTGAGAAAACAGCACTCTTTTACTCTCCTTTGTTTCCTATTGGGCCAGAACAGTGAGCTTGCTCAGAACCAAAGAACTGTGCTTCCTACACACACGGGGCATATCTAGTTCAACTCTGCTTAGGAAACTGACCAGAACAGTAGCTTCTCTTCAGTCCAATACACTGTACTTGCTGGGAACAGACGCGAGTGCTATTTGCACTGTGTATGGCAATGGGAGCCCAATAGTGACTCTTCTTAGCAGAAAACAACTCTTGCTCGTAGGACCAGAAACTGCATGGGATTCAACTCCGTTTAGGACTGGGAAACAAACGCTAGCTCGCCTTGCAAGAAACACACTCTGCTTTTGAGAAAACAGCACTCTTCTACTCTCCTGTGTTTCCTATAGGGCCAGAACAGTGAGCTTGCTCAGAACAAAAGAACTGTGCTTCCTACACACACGGGGCATATCTAGTTCAACTCTGCTTAGGAAACTGACAAGAACAGTAGCTTCTCTTCAGTCCAATACACTGTACTTGCTGGGAACAGACGCGAGTGCTATTTGCACTGTGTATGGCAATGGGAGCGCAATAGTTACACTTCTTAGCAGAAAACAACTCTTGCTCGTAGGACCAGAATCTGCATGGGATTCAACTCCGTTTAGGACTGGGAAACAAACGCTAGCTCGCCTTGCAAAAAACACACTCTGCTTTTGAGAAAACAGCACTCTTCTACTCTCCTGTGTTTCCTATAGGGCCAGAACAGTGAGCTTGCTCAGAACCAAAGAACTGTGCTTCCTACACACACGGGGCATATCTAGTTCAACTCTGCTTAGGAAACTGACCAGAACAGTAGCTTCTCTTCAGTCCAATACAATGCACTTGCTGGGAACAGACGCGAGGGCTATTTGCACTGTGTATGGCAATGGGAGCGCAATAGTGACTCTTCTTAGCAGAAAACAACTCTTGCTCGTAGGACCAGAAACTGCATGGGATTCAACTCCGTTTAGGACTGGGAAACAAACGCTAGCTCACCTTGCAAGAAACACACTCTGCTTTTGAGAAAACAGCACTCTTCTACTCTCCTGTGTTTCCTATAGGGCCAGAACAGTGAGCTTGCTCAGAACAAAAGAACTGTGCTTCCTACACACACGGGGCATATCTAGTTCAACTCTGCTTAGGAAACTGACCAGAACAGTAGCTTCTCTTCAGTCCAATACACTGTACTTGCTGGGAACAGACGCGAGTGCTATTTGCACTGTGTATGGCAATGGGAGCGCAATAGTGACTCTTCAAAGCAGAAAACAACTCTTGCTCGTAGGACCACAAACTGCATGGGATTCAACTCCGTTTAGGACTGGGAAACAAACGCTAGCTCGCCTTGCAAGAAACACACTCTGCTTTTGAGAAAACAGCACTCTTCTACTCTCCTGTGTTTCCTATAGGGCCAGAACAGTGAGCTTGCTCAGAACAAAAGAACTGTGCTTCCTACACACACGGGGCATATCTAGTTCAACTCTGCTTAGGAAACTGACCAGAACAGTAGCTTCTCTTCAGTCCAATACACTGTACTTGCTGGGAACAGACGCGAGTGCTATTTGCACTGTGTATGGCAATGGGAGCGCAATAGTGACTCTTCAAAGCAGAAAACAACTCTTGCTCGTAGGACCACAAACTGCATGGGATTCAACTCCGTTAGGACTGGGAAACAATCGCTAGCTCGCCTTGCAAGAAACACACTCTGCTTTTGAGAAAACAGCACTCTTCTACTCTCCTGTGTTTCCTATAGGGCCAGAACAGTGAGCTTGCTCAGAACAAAAGAACTGTGCTTCCTACACACACGGGGCATATCTAGTTCAACTCTGCTTAGGAAACTGACCAGAACAGTAGGTTCTCTTCAGTCCAATACACTGTACTTGCTGGGAACAGACGCGAGTGCTATTTGCACTGTGTATGGCAATGGGAGCGCAATAGTGACTCTTCTTAGCAGAAAACAACTCTTGCTCGTAGGACCAGAATCTGCATGGGATTCAACTCCGTTTAGGACTGGGAAACAAACGCTAGCTCGCCTTGCAAGAAACACACTCTGCTTTTGAGAAAACAGCACTCTTCTACTCTCCTGTGTTTCCTATAGGGCCAGAACAGTGAGCTTGCTCAGAACAAAACAACTGTGCTTCCTACACACACGGGGCATATCTAGTTCAACTCTGCTTAGGAAACTGACCAGAACAGTAGCTTCTCTTCAGTCCAATACACTGTACTTGCTGGGAACAGACGCGAGTGCTATTTGCACTGTGTATGGCAATGGGAGCCCAATAGTGACTCTTCTTAGCAGAAAACAACTCTTGCTCGTAGGACCACAAACTGCATGGGATTCAACTCCGTTTAGGACTGGGAAACAAACGCTAGCTCGCCTTGCAAGAAACACACTCTGCTTTTGAGAAAACAGCACTCTTCTACTCTCCTGTGTTTCCTATAGGGCCAGAACAGTGAGCTTGCTCAGAACAAAACAACTGTGCTTCCTACACACACGGGGCATATCTAGTTCAACTCTGCTTAGGAAACTGACCAGAACAGTAGCTTCTCTTCAGTCCAATACACTGTACTTGCTGGGAACAGACGCGAGTGCTATTTGCACTGTGTATGGCAATGGGAGCGCAATAGTGACTCTTCAAAGCAGAAAACAACTCTTGCTCGTAGGACCACAAACTGCATGGGATTCAACTCCGTTTAGGACTGGGAAACAAACGCTAGCTCGCCTTGCAAGAAACACACTCTGCTTTTGAGAAAACAGCACTCTTCTACTCTCCTGTGTTTCCTATAGGGCCAGAACAGTGAGCTTGCTCAGAACAAAAGAACTGTGCTTCCTACACACACGGGGCATATCTAGTTCAACTCTGCTTAGGAAACTGACCAGAACAGTAGCTTCTCTTCAGTCCAATACACTGTACTTGCTGGGAACAGACGCGAGTGCTATTTGCACTGTGTATGGCAATGGGAGCGCAATAGTGACTCTTCTTAGCAGAAAACAACTCTTGCTCGTAGGACCAGAAACTGCATGGGATTCAACTCCGTTTAGGACTGGGAAACAAACGCTAGCTCGCCTTGCAAGAAACACACTCTGCTTTTGAGAAAACAGCACTCTTCTACTCTCCTGTGTTTCCTATAGGGCCAGAACAGTGAGCTTGCTCAGAACCAAAGAACTGTGCTTCCTACACACACGGGGCATATCTAGTTCAACTCTGCTTAGGAAACTGACCAGAACAGTAGCTTCTCTTCAGTCCAATACACTGTACTTGCTGGGAACAGACGCGAGTGCTATTTGCACTGTGTATGGCAATGGGAGCGCAATAGTGACTCTTCTTAGCAGAAAACAACTCTTGCTCGTAGGACCACAAACTGCATGGGATTCAACTCCGTTTAGGACTGGGAAACAAACGCTAGCTCGCCTTGCAAGAAACACACTCTGCTTTTGAGAAAACAGCACTCTTCTACTCTCCTGTGTTTCCTATAGGGCCAGAACAGTGAGCTTGCTCAGAACAAAAGAACTGTGCTTCCTACACACACGGGGCATATCTAGTTCAACTCTGCTTAGGAAACTGACCAGAACAGTAGCTTCTCTTCAGTCCAATACACTGTACTTGCTGGGAACAGACGCGAGTGCTATTTGCACTGTGTATGGCAATGGGAGCGCAATAGTGACTCTTCAAAGCAGAAAACAACTCTTGCTCGTAGGACCAGAATCTGCATGGGATTCAACTCCGTTTAGGACTGGGAAACAAACGCTAACTCGCCTTGCAAGAAACACACTCTGCTTTTGAGAAAACAGCACTCTTCTACTCTCCTGTGTTTCCTATAAGGCCAGAACAGTGAGCTTGCTCAGAACAAAACAACTGTGCTTCCTACACACACGGGGCATATCTAGTTCAACTCTGCTTAGGAAACTGACCAGAACAGTAGCTTCTCTTCAGTCCAATACACTGTACTTGCTGGGAACAGACGCGAGTGCTATTTGCACTGTGTATGGCAATGGGAGCGCAATAGTGACTCTTCTTAGCAGAAAACAACTCTTGCTCGTAGGACCAGAAACTGCATGGGATTCTACTCCGTTTAGGACTGGGAAACAAACGCTAGCTCGCCTTGCAAGAAACACACTCTGCTTTTGAGAAAACAGCACTCTTCTACTCTCCTGTGTTTCCTATAGGGCCAGAACAGTGAGCTTGCTCAGAACAAAACAACTGTGCTTCCTACACACACGGGGCATATCTAGTTCAACTCTGCTTAGGAAACTGACCAGAACAGTAGCTTCTCTTCAGTCCAATACACTGTACTTGCTGGGAACAGACGCGAGTGCTATTTGCACTGTGTATGGCAATGGGAGCGCAATAGTGACTCTTCTTAGCAGAAAACAACTCTTGCTCGTAGGACCAGAAACTGCATGGGATTCAACTCCGTTTAGGACTGGGAAACAAACGCTAGCTCGCCTTGCAAGAAACACACTCTGCTTTTGAGAAAACAGCACTCTTCTACTCTCCTGTGTTTCCTATAGGGCCAGAACAGTGAGCTTGCTCAGAACCAAAGAACTGTGCTTCCTACACACACGGGGCATATCTAGTTCAACTCTGCTTAGGAAACTGACCAGAACAGTAGCTTCTCTTCAGTCCAATACACTGTACTTGCTGGGAACAGACGCGAGTGCTATTTGCACTGTGTATGGCAATGGGAGCGCAATAGTGACTCTTCTTAGCAGAAAACAACTCTTGCTCGTAGGACCAGAAACTGCATGGGATTCAACTCCGTTTAGGACTGGGAAACAAACGCTAGCTCGCCTTGCAAGAAACACACTCTGCTTTTGAGAAAACAGCACTCTTCTACTCTCCTGTGTTTCCTATAGGGCCAGAACAGTGAGCTTGCTCAGAACAAAACAACTGTGCTTCCTACACACACGGGGCATATCTAGTTCAACTCTGCTTAGGAAACTGACCAGAACAGTAGCTTCTCTTCAGTCCAATACACTGTACTTGCTGGGAACAGACGCGAGTGCTATTTGCACTGTGTATGGCAATGGGAGCGCAATAGTGACTCTTCTTAGCAGAAAACAACTCTTGCTCGTAGGACCACAAACTGCATGGGATTCAACTCCGTTTAGGACTGGGAAACAAACGCTAGCTCGCCTTGCAAGAAACACACTCTGCTTTTGAGAAAACAGCACTCTTCTACTCTCCTGTGTTTCCTATAGGGCCAGAACAGTGAGCTTGCTCAGAACAAAAGAACTGTGCTTCCTACACACACGGGGCATATCTAGTTCAACTCTGCTTAGGAAACTGACAAGAACAGTAGCTTCTCTTCAGTCCAATACACTGTACTTGCTGGGAACAGACGCGAGTGCTATTTGCACTGTGTATGGCAATGGGAGCGCAATAGTTACACTTCTTAGCAGAAAACAACTCTTGCTCGTAGGACCAGAATCTGCATGATATTCAACTCCGTTTAGGACTGGGAAACAAACGCTAGCTCGCCTTGCAAAAAACACACTCTGCTTTTGAGAAAACAGCACTCTTCTACTCTCCTGTGTTTCCTATAGGGCCAGAACAGTGAGCTTGCTCAGAACCAAAGAACTGTGCTTCCTACACACACGGGGCATATCTAGTTCAACTCTGCTTAGGAAACTGACCAGAACAGTAGCTTCTCTTCAGTCCAATACACTGTACTTGCTGGGAACAGACGCGAGTGCTATTTGCACTGTGTATGGCAATGGGAGCGCAATAGTGACTCTTCTTAGCAGAAAACAACTCTTGCTCGTAGGACCACAAACTGCATGGGATTCAACTCCGTTTAGGACTGGGAAACAAACGCTAGCTCACCTTGCAAGAAACACACTCTGCTTTTGAGAAAACAGCACTCTTCTACTCTCCTGTGTTTCCTATAGGGCCAGAACAGTGAGCTTGCTCAGAACCAAAGAACTGTGCTTCCTACACACACGGGGCATATCTAGTTCAACTCTGCTTAGGAAACTGACCAGAACAGTAGCTTCTCTTCAGTCCAATACACTGTACTTGCTGGGAACAGACGGGAGTGCTATTTGCACTGTGTATGGCAATGGGAGCTCAATAGTGACTCTTCTTAGCAGAACACAACTCTTGCTCGTAGGACCAGAAACTGCATGGGATTCAACTCCGTTTAGGACTGGGAAACAAACGCTAGCTCGCCTTGCAAGAAACACACTCTGCTTTTGAGAAAACAGCACTCTTCTACTCTCCTGTGTTTCCTATAGGGCCAGAACAGTGAGCTTGCTCAGAACAAAACAACTGTGCTTCCTACACACACGGGGCATATCTAGTTCAACTCTGCTTAGGAAACTGACCAGAACAGTAGCTTCTCTTCAGTCCAATACACTGTAATTGCTGGGAACAGACGCGAGTGCTATTTGCACTGTGTATGGCAATGGGAGCGCAATAGTGACTCTTCTTAGCAGAACACAACTCTTGCTCGTAGGACCAGAAACTGCATGGGATTCAACTCCGTTTAGGACTGGGAAACAAACGCTCGCTCGCCTTGCAAGAAACACACTCTGCTTTTGAGAAAACAGCACTCTTCTACTCTCCTGTGTTTCCTATAGGGCCAGAACAGTGAGCTTGCTCAGAACAAAAGAACTGTGCTTCCTACACACACGGGGCATATCTAGTTCAACTCTGCTTAGGAAACTGACCAGAACAGTAGCTTCTCTTCAGTCCAATACACTGTACTTGCTGGGAACAGACGCGAGTGCTATTTGCACTGTGTATGTCAATGGGAGCGCAATAGTGACTCTTCTTAGCAGAAAACAACTCTTGCTCGTAGGACCACAAACTGCATGGGATTCAACTCCCTTTAGGACTGGGAAACAAACGCTAGCTCGCCTTGCAAGAAACACACTCTGCTTTTGAGAAAACAGCACTCTGCTACTCTCCTGTGTTTCCTATAGGGCCAGAACAGTGAGCTTGCTCAGAACAAAAGAACTGTGCTTCCTACACACACGGGGCATATCTAGTTCAACTCTGCTTAGGAAACTGACCAGAACAGTAGTTTCTCTTCAGTCCAATAATACACTGTACTTGCTGGGAACAGACGCGAGTGCTATTTGCACTGTGTATGGCAATGGGAGCGCAATAGTGACTCTTCTTAGCAGAAAACAACTCTTGCTCGTAGGACCAGAAACTGCATGGGATTCAACTCCGTTTAGGACTGGGAAACAAACGCTAGCTCGCCTTGCAAGAAACACACTCTGCTTTTGAGAAAACAGCACTCTTCTACTCTCCTGTGTTTCCTATAGGGCCAGAACAGTGAGCTTGCTCAGAACCAAAGAACTGTGCTTCCTACACACACGGGGCATATCTAGTTCAACTCTGCTTAGGAAACTGACCAGAACAGTAGCTTCTCTTCAGTCCAATACACTGTACTTGCTGGGAACAGACGCGAGTGCTATTTGCACTGTGTATGGCAATGGGAGCGCAATAGTGACTCTTCTTAGCAGAAAACAACTCTTGCTCGTAGGACCAGAAACTGCATGGGATTCAACTCCGTTTAGGACTGGGAAACAAACGCTAGCTCGCCTTGCAAGAAACACACTCTGCTTTTGAGAAAACAGCACTCTTCTACTCTCCTGTGTTTCCTATAGGGCCAGAACAGTGAGCTTGCTCAGAACAAAAGAACTGTGCTTCCTACACACACGCGGCATATCTAGTTCAACTCTGCTTAGGAAACTGACCAGAACAGTAGCTTCTCTTCAGTCCAATACACTGTACTTGCTGGGAATAGACGCGAGTGCTATTTGCACTGTGTATGGCAATGGGAGCGCAATAGTGACTCTTCTTAGCAGAAAACAACTCTTGCTCGTAGGACCAGAAACTGCATGGGATTCAACTCCGTTTAGGACTGGGAAACAAACGCTAGCTCGCCTTGCAAGAAACACACTCTGCTTTTGAGAAAACAGCACTCTTCTACTCTCCTGTGTTTCCTATAGGGCCAGAACAGTGAGCTTGCTCAGAACAAAAGAACTGTGCTTCCTACACACACGGGGCATATCTAGTTCAACTCTGCTTAGGAAACTGACAAGAACAGTAGCTTCTCTTCAGTCCAATACACTGTACTTGCTGGAAACAGACGCGAGTGCTATTTGCACTGTGTATGGCAATGGGAGCGCAATAGTTACACTTCTTAGCAGAAAACAACTCTTGCTCGTAGGACCAGAATCTGCATGGGATTCAACTCCGTTTAGGACTGGGAAACAAACACTAGCTCGCCTTGCAAAAAACACACTCTGCTTTTGAGAAAACAGCACTCTTCTACTCTCCTGTGTTTCCTATAGGGCCAGAACAGTGAGCTTGCTCAGAACCAAAGAACTGTGCTTCCTACACACACGGGGCATATCTAGTTCAACTCTGCTTAGGAAACTGACCAGAACAGTAGCTTCTCTTCAGTCCAATACACTGTACTTGCTGGGAACAGACGCGAGTGCTATTTGCACTGTGTATGGCAATGGGAGCGCAATAGTGACTCTTCTTAGCAGAAAACAACTCTTGCTCGTAGGACCA